>NC_031998.1:38850048-38864213 GCF_001879085.1 Nicotiana attenuata
TTAAAATTTTATTATTCTCTTTTATTTATTTTAACTTTATTATGTGACGCGAATTTTGGTGTTTATTATAACTACACCACTTTGACTTTTCTAGATCTTTGCACCTAAACAAAAAAACCATACTCTAATAGGACTAAACTAATTAGAATTTATATTTAACTACAATTCCTTCAAAACTCCGTATGAAGGAAACTGTCTATTTTATGTAAGAATATGTCAAAAAATTTGCTACTTATTAAATAGAAAAAGGAGAAGAAAAAACTTTGAACAATTTCCTCTTCTTTCCCACAATCAAACGGTAGAATATAAGTCCTTCTAGGCTTCTAATTAAACGGACTTGTATTCTACCGTTTGATTGTAGGAAACAAAAGGAAATTGTTACATAAGGTTCCTTTATTAAGCATTCATCGTTTTAGAAAATTATAATTTTAAAAAATTATTTTACAATTCGAACATATTTTATATTTATGTTAAAATTTTAAATATTCAATCATAGGGGAACACGCACAACGCGTGTAATCTATATCTATCTATACTCTCTATTATATTAAAATACAAAGGTTCTTAGCGAAATATTATTTGTCTTTTTTACCCTTTAAAAATAGATTTTATACTAAATAAAATAATTATTTAATTATTTTTTTAATATTTAGGAGTTCAAAATCAACTTTTTTTAAAAAAAATTTTCTTATTTAAACTACATAGAAGGTCCTAATATTTAGGATTTCAAATTCAATTCAAATATACTTTACTTCAATTCTTTCCTCAAACCAACATTATATCCTTGTGGACTTTAAACATGCTTTTGGAGTTTAATGTGTATTCTTAGCTTCTGACGTATATTATTGTTAGTATCTTTTTCTTTTAAAAATACTTTCAATAATTAATTATCTAAAAGGCTAAAAGACATCACCAATGCATGTTACTTTTTTTCTTTTTCTTTTTTTATTTAACATTAGGTATAAATTTCAAGAAGTCAGAATTATTAGTGGTAACGTTAATTTTAAAAATAAATTAATCTACATCCATACTATGTAAAAATAAACTATAATTGACATTTAAACTTTAAATAAAATAATATACTTGGAACTTTGTGTAGACATCAAAATTTTAATGGATTAAGCTAAATCCTAAATTCAAGATACTACAAGACCTCTTGAAGTTCTAGGATTCCGTCAGTGTTGCTTGGAGACTACTCTACCTAAACCCTAGGTCACTCCTATAAAAATGGTTACATAATCCTTTAAAAAAAATCTCAAAAAATGGAGATCATCTCAGAAATCCCATAAACTCACGGGATATTCATAAAGAGATAAAGAAGTGGCCGGATAATTCTTGATAATCAAATACTTCAAGAAAATCCACAACATACTTCATGGATATCAAATAAATCCAAGGAGGTCTTCATCATCCTACGTTCGAGAGACACGCTGCTCCAGCCCTCGAATCACGGAGATAATCAGGAGAGAAGAATCAAGGGAGAAACAGAATTGTACTCGCATCATTTTATCAATAAAACTATGTTTCTTCATATTTTTATTGTGGTTGCAATTTATTTTTGTATCACAAATAAATTTGTTGCAAACAAATTGAAATAACTATAAATTTGAAAAATTGTCTTAATGAACTTGATTTTAAAATTGCAAAATTGTCAATGGCAGAGTTTATTCGAAATGAGTTTTAAGATAGTGTTAACTTTTATTTGGTCTTCGATGAATATATATAGAAGGAATTTAGACTTAGACCAATATGAGTACCCTAGCCAATATATTTGCATAAGAAGAGGTTCACTTATCATATTTAGCCAATATTTTTACATAAGAAGAGGTTCACTTATTGTATTTATAATTCTGATGACCTTTAAATGAACAAATAATAATTCTATGTACTTAAGTTACAAAAAACAGATTTCACATGCTAAAAACATACATATAGATATTTAAATTTAAAAAAAGTAATGTAAACTAAACCCAAGAAAAGAAAGAAAGAGAAAAGAGCAGAACACATTTTTAACTTTTAATATCATTTGCTATAAAGTAATTTAACCTCAATTTTCTACATAAAAATTTATTTTAGAATCTTGATAAATAAAAATTAGATTTTATTTTTGTATTGTCAAATAAAACAGAAAACTAATATATTCATTACACGATGATTATCATAAAGTTTTTATACTTCATCTATACCAACTGAAAGACTGTGTGCTTAGTTGGTTGAAAAAACCTGTTTGCCCAAAATTAACAATTAATTAAGTAATAATTAATTTATTATTTTCTTGTATTATGATATTATGAATATAACATTAATAAAAGAGTTGTTGCCTGAGATATAACTACATAGCATATATCTATATAATAATTAATAAAATCTCAAAACTCCAAATACTATACAACTAATTCAACTAAATTCATCATCTTCATATATTTTGAAGATATTGAATTCAATTATTGGTGATAACATTTATTTTAATCATTTGAACAAATATCGCATTTAGGTTAACATCAATTGCTATTTTTCAATAATTTGTTCTTTTATACACGTTTCATACTAATTGACGCGATGTACACGTGCAACGCACGTACACTAAAACTAGTTATATTAAAAGCACGAAAGCCCTTAGCGAAATATCGTTAGTCATTTTTACCCTTCGTTAAGTGTACTCTGAGTGGGATAAAATTGTAAATACAAATAAAAATATTTATAGCAAAAAATAAATTGTCATAGGACAAATGGAAAAGAAGAAGTGGGAAATGTTCCTCAATAAATTAGTCCCATACGGAGAAAGATTGTCTGTAGGTTAAGAAAAGGAAAAAAGATATATAGAATATTATAACAGGAACTTATTATAAAATATCCCTATGAATGAGAAGTTAAAAATCTGTGGTTTCAAAAGAAAAAAAGAATACGAGAAAATTGGTAGGAAACTTGTTACTATTTAATAACTTTATTAAAGAGATTAATAACTCTTTATTCTATATGAACATTAGGGTTTATATTATGGTTGGTTAATGTATTCATCAACCTAATTTAGATTTTAGAATAAGGAGAGGTGAATAAATATTAAATTTTAGAATTATTTTATTGTTTTGGCCAAAGATACATATCGGTTGTACCTATCATCAAGCGATTTATTTTCCATAAGTTTGTTGGTGACGAAGTCGAGAGTGGTCCTTCTCTGGTGCTACTCAATTTGAGTATTTGGAGCAAAGATAGACATAGTATAAAACTAAGTAAGTGATTGTTGTTTTATTCTACGATTTTAGTTCTTTTTTGCTCATTCTGACATACTTAATATTGACAATTAAGACATGCCAAAGATTTCTACGAAGAAAGATCATGATTTCCGAAGAAGTTTAGAAGTTACATATTTCAATTTGTTATGTGTTGAGGTAAGATTCATCCTTTTTATCTTGTAAAAGAAGTTTTAATATTAGACAAAATATTAATTTAAGTTATTTTTTTAAATATGTAGGAATAATCATTTAATTCATCTTTCAAATATTTGAAATAATTAAATATTTACATATTTCTCCAATATTTAAAATTTTGATATGAAAAATTATATTATTTAATTCCAATTCTTTCAATTTCCTTCCGATTTAGGGGTCCTTTATATCATCACCTATTTAGATGTACCAGTTTTAGGTGTCTTGTTTTAATGTTTCCAACTATTAGTTTAATAGTCCTTGTTTTTCTTTTCTTTCTTTAGGAGTCCTTATTTTCCATTTCTTTTTCCAAATTTAGTTCTTTTTTTAAGGTTTATGAGTAGTTTTGTAAATATTAAAATAGTCATTTAATAATTTTGTTTTATATTTTAGAATTTGAAAATTAAATAAAGTTTTGGTTATTAAACAATGCTTGAGAGTAATCTCAAAATTTATTAATTTCAATATTTCTAAAATTTATGTATCAAGCTTAATTAAGAAAATATTTTAATTTTAAGAATATAAAAGAAAAAGAATATTTGGTAAGAGTCGATAACACTAATGATACTACTCAAGTAAAGAACCAAAAGTGAAATGCCATGGTGATTTTTTTATTCTTTGAACATAAAATTCTTATTGAATAATAATTATAATTACAAAACCTACGGTTAAACTTGGGATGAACTAATATTAAGATTTGAATCAACAACAATAATTTATTTTCTTTAATGTTAAGAACAAATTATTAAGTCCTTGAATCAATTTAACCCAAAAAAAATCTTTAAATTAATTAATTTGTAAAAACAAAAAATCCAGTCATCTTTTTATTTTTATTTTTTATTTATCATATAAATCTGCATAATATAGTATTAAAAGCCAAATTGGTGCAAATGCAAACTTTATGCAATAAGAATAAAATAAATTAAAATAATACTTAGTGAATTATCACTAAATTTTCTTTTTGTACTCACTTTAACAAATGACAACTCCTTATATTTTTCTATATGTTAAGTTACTTATTGTTTAATATTAACTTAGTGTAGCCATTTTAAAATTCTTTGCATGTTCTTAACTAATTGACTCTAGAGAAAATACTCCTTATAGTGGCTTTTTTCTCACACGACGGAAATAAGGGAGGTGAATCCCAACAACCAAATCACAGGTATCTATATTTTGAAAAGAAACAAGGACCCATTGATTATATGTTTTAGGCTTCTACTGAAAATCTTAACATGAATCCTCAACCCTATGAATCTCAAAATACAATACCACCCAAACCCTCAGACATTGTGCATGAAAAACCAATACGAGGTGAATTAAAGAACAAATCATCCTTCAAGGAGATGTTAACTGCCTCTGACCCAATGAACTTTGCCCAAACCTGGGACAGTCCGACATGGACCTGACAGAAAATCCCCCAGAAGATAAAATGTTCGAGCACTCTTTAATCTCCAGCGCACGAGGCATCAAACAAATTTCGTTAACTAAAGAAGACAGACAACGTATTTATGAGGCATGGAAATGCTCTATCATAATTAAGCTGGTGGGGAAACACATGCTACATCATTATTTAAAAAAAGATCCAAGAACTTTGGCGACCTACAGAAGATTTTTCACTAATAGATCTTGGAGAAGATTACTATATCATCAAATTCAAAAAAAAAAAGGAAAATATGGAGAAAGCCATCCATCAAGGACCATGGTTCATTAATGGCCACTTCCTATCTATTTCAAGATGGAAACTAAACTTCGTGGCTACAAAAGAAAAATTAACTACCTCACCGGTATGGATTAGGCTCCCTCAATTGCCAACGAAATTTTATGATAGTAAAATTTTAGAAAAAATTGGGAGTGTCATTGGATGCTTACTTAAAATCGATGTTTGTACATCAGCTGCACTAAGGGGTCGTTATGCAAGAATTTGTGTAGAAATCCCGCTAGAAGTTCCAGTCCAGCCGTTTCTATATGTTGGCTACCATAAACAAAATATTCACTATGAAGGAGAAAACTTCCTTTGTAAAAAATATGGAAGGTTTGGACACACATTGGGACATTGTAGTTATGTTCCAAAAACCATGGATAACAAGAACCCAACGAAGAAACAAACCATAACAACTATGGAGAACTCAGATGCAGAGTGGAAAACCGTCTCCTTCAGCAAAGGAAAAAAACAAGAAACAAAAATTTCCTATCAAAACTTCAACAATCCAACAAAAAACATCAATGGCCCAGGTATCTCTGTTAATCTATTCAACACTAATACAAGTAAGTATTTGGATACTCAATTATTACAATACAAATCTAAAGAATCCATCAACGCTCTGAAACAAAATAGTGCAAAAAATCCGGCCACCATGGTTAAAGATCAAACCACCCTTCCTATTAAAAACCACTTCTCTCTCCTGGATAGTGAGCAGACGGTTTCAGCGGGAACCACTAATGATAAAATTAACAACAAATTAAAAAATATTCAATCGGGGTTGTTGTCGAACCATACCATATTATTAATCATGCTAGTGAACACTTGTCCACTCAAAATAAGGACATAGACATGCTGGATACCAACGTGTCTCCTACAAAACTTAATAAAAAGGAAGAAAATAAGGCCATGCAAAATAGCACCCAATTGGACAAAGTTAACCCTCCTACTAATAATAACCCTACTAACCCTATTAACAAACTTAACCAAAAATCTGGGAATAATCCTCAATTAACCGAAGGGAGTGAACAAAATCTTTTCCCTGAATATGAGAATATACTCACACCAGCATGTTAGCCAAATGGCAACTCAAACGAACAAAAATGGACAAATGTCCTTCACCTTCGAAGATGGAAGGGATACTATATCCATGAAGGATCTTCCTATAAGACAAGATATTGGGCAACCAGAAGCCATGTAGTTGGCAACGCCAATCATTACCCTATCCCCCAATCCCTCTCACGCGACCAGTAGCTCCAATCCCACGCCTGCTACCAGTAACTTAAATACTCAATCTTCCATTAAAGATGCCAAGACTTCCATCAACCCTAAGAAGAAGACACAAACTTATTCAAATCCTACGTCAACATAGAGCTCAAGCAATGGAGAACCTACCACCCTTCCTCCCATTAGAAAACCCCCAGATTATGTATGTCCAACCTCCACAAGTACAGGACTACCAACCTGCCTCGTGGATGGAATTTGGTCTAATGGGACATGCAATATCCTTCAATGTCCAAATCAACATCCAAGAAGCGATAGTGATACTCCACAACACCCAATACCTAGCCCAGTTAGTAACGGAGGGCATGAGGCTTGCCATGAACAACTATCTAAATCAAATGTGGCTGAACAACTTTCTTGAACCACTGATGCCTTCAATGAATCCACAAATGGTGCATGTAATGAGGAACCAGTGGAACATGCCACCACAGTTCAACCCAATTCACCCACAAAATGCTCCACTAGACATGCCTTTTTTCCCGACAGAAATGTACACTCAACTCAACCCCATATTCCTGTCATGGGAGATCAATCCAGAACCCCAGGAACAACCAAACCCCCATATGCATCAACAAGTACTACCACCACAACACCAAGCAAATCAAGTGCCAGGGCCAGTAGAAGCAGCAATGGAAGAGAAAGACGAACCTATCAACCTAGGCTTAGAGCGAGTCCTAGAGTTCTCAAGTCTAGACGGGATAAAGGTATTTCTCTTCACGGAGATGCACGAGAAGAGGCATGTGCTCAGTTGCCCACTGGCACTCTTCAAGTGCTCGATGGACATCAAACCACCTCAGGATCCAACAGTGGGCAACAGAGCCATGATCGTAGTGCCATCACTGAGAGGGAATCCTATATTTCCAGGGGGAATAAGGGAGAACGGGGAGCCAGCAAACTCAAACATTAATATCTCTATGAATCGTCCAACAAACTTTATTATATGGAACATAAGGGGAGGAAACAATGATAATTTTCGGAGAAATTTTAGGAAAATGATAGATACTCATAGGCCTTGCATGGTAGCCTTATTAGAAACAAGAATGGGTAATCATGTTGATATGCTTAATGACTTTGGGTTTACGGAGATGAAGAGGTACCAGCGGAAGGTCAGTCAGGCGGCATGGTTTTGATGTGGAACCATGCAGTCCGTAGAAATCAAGAAATTCATGCATCAATAGAGGTACTACCTATTCGTAAAACCTAACTTTTTTCTTCTATTTATGCTAGTACTAATGTTCATAACAGAAACTTATTATGGGAAAACCTAGAAAATATTAGCAAAACCTATAAAGGGCATTGGGTGGTAGGAGGAGACTTCAATGATATCTTAACTTCAGATGAAAAAATTGGAGGAAAACCTATTAAGGACAGTAGAGCTAGGTTTATGTGGTGTAAAATTAACAGTTGCAACTTAATAGATTTAGGCTTTAAAGGGTGTAAGTATACCTGGTCCAATAATAGACATAGGAATAAGGGTCTTATTATGGAACGATTAGACAAAATATTAGGGAATGAGGAATGGATTGAACTATTCCCTAAAAGCTCTATAATTTACTTACCCAAAACCTACTCGGACCATAATCCTTTATTAATTGAATTAATTTCAAAAATTAGGTTAAATCATAATATACCTTTTAGGCTCGAAACCTTCTGGTGCAAACATCCAGAATTCCAAACAATAATTGAAAAAAATTGGTTTGGTTCTGATTATTGTAAAGCTAGCCTAAAGTTTGTAGAAAAAGTAAAACATTGGAAAAATAATACCTTTGGTAACATCATGGGAAAAAAGAGGAAATTACTTGCTAGGTACAAGGAATCCAGAATTCCAGTAGCTATGCTACTAGTATTTTCCTTCAAACACTGGAATATGACTTGAAAAAGGAATACAATGATATCTTGAGAGCCGAAGAGGACTATTGAAAATTAAGATCTAGGGTATTATGGTCAAACGAAAGAGATGCTAACACAAATTTTTTTCATATTTCGGCCACCAATAGAAAAAGAAGAAATGAAATCAATTTCTTTAAAGATGCTGGAAATTGGATCAATGAACACCACCTAATTATGTCACATGTTCTCAAGTACTTCACAGATACATTCACAACTTCTCAATCCCTGACTAATCGGATTAGTCCACTGGGAAACCCCTCTACACATACTACTTTAAATCTAAATTTTTTAGACACCCCCTTCTAGATATCGAAATTAAAAGGGCTATATATTCTTTTAAACCTTTCAAAGCCCCAGGGCCGGATGGCCTTCACCCGTTCTTTTTTCAGAAATATTAGAAAACCATAGGTCATTCAGTAACAAAGCTTTGTCATGATATTTTAGTAGTCAAGATATCCCTAAAGACATTAATAGAACCTATCTGTGCCTTGGCCCTAAAATCTCTAATGCTAATAACATTAGAAATTTCAGACCAATTGGGCTCTACAATACTATCTACAAGTTAATTACAAAAATCCTAGCAAATCGACTAAAACCATTCCTAAAACAATTGATCAGCCCCTTCCAAGCAAGTTTCATGAAAAATAGAAGAGTCGTTGATAATGCAATCATCAACCAAGAACTTGTTTCCAATTTAAAAGAGATAAAAGGCAAGCAAGGCCAAATGATTCTAAAAATTGATCTAGAAAAAGCATTTGACTGTTTGGAATGGTCGTTTGTTCATCATACTCTAAATATTTCAATTTCCCTCCCAAATTCTCTAAGCTTTTAATAAATTGTATCTCAACAAGTAGTATTGTTGTCCTAGTTAATGGCTCTGTCACAAATTTCTTTGAGCCAAGTCGAGGCATCAGACAAGGAGATCCCATTTCACCCTGTATCTTCATCCTTTGCTTAGGAATGCTAACAAGATATATAGACCATCAAGTGGATACTAGGAACTGGGATCTAATAACCATAGGAAAAAGATGCCCAAAGTTCTCTCACCTATTTTTTGCTGACGACCTTACCTTAATGGCAAAGGTAAATGATAAATCATGCCATGCCATTAAAAATGGACTAGACCTATTTTGTGACCTATCAGGTCAATGTATTAACAGTACTAAGTCTAAGATCCTCTTTTCTAAGAACTGTACCCCTTCTCTCATTAAAGATATTACAAATAGATTAGGTATAAAGAAATGTGACAACTTTGGTACCTACCTAGGATTCCGAATATTAAATAATTGTCCAAAACCTAGAGGCTTCCAGTTTATTGTTGATAATATGAGAACCAAGCTAGCATCCTGGAAACTAAAATTCATTAACTTAGTAGGAATGACTACCCTATCCCACCCGTGCCTTAATTCAATACCCAATCACTATTCACCTTGCTTTCTAAGAATATCCTCAACAAGATTGATAAAATTCAAAGGGGTTTTATATGGGGTAGCACCATGGAAAAATAGAAAATTCATCTAGTTAAATGGTCTACATTATGCCAACAAAAAAGAAATGGAGGCCTAGGTATTCATAATGCTGTTACTAAGAATTTATGCACACTAGCTAGCCTAGTATGGAGAATTCTTACAAATGCTACAACCCCCTGGGCTAGATTAATCATCACCTCTTATGGAATTAATGGTGCCAAAAATAAAAGCTCTTTTGTCTGGAAAAGTATTCAAAGGGGTTGGGATTGATGCTCTAAAGGTATTACTTGGTCACCCCATTACCATTCCAACATGAATATATGAGAAACCAACTGAATACCTAATATAGGAAATCTTAGGAAGGAAGTAACAGGTCCTCTCTCTATTAGTGACCACTCAATAAAAATTAAGGACATTTTTAATGGGGAAACATGGAGCTTGAATAATTTATCGATCAACATCCTTAGTGATATAAAAGAAAATATCACTAAGACAAGAATACGTCTCAAAGGCCCTACCAATGATGTTACAATATGGTCATTAAATACAAAAGGTTTTTTCACAATAAAGTCCTGTTACACTCTTATAGAACCTCCTATAGACAATCAACTAGAGTTCACATGGATTTGGAAACTGAATTGCCCTAATAAAATCAAATTCTTCTTGTAGCAGTGTCTCCATAACAAAATACCATGCTGAAAATATCTCTCACAGATTGGTCTAAACATTGATCCCTTCTGCCCTATATGCAAATGCCAAGAAGAGGAATCTATAATGCATATCTTCCTAAAATGTAAAGCTGTTAAACATTTCTGGGAAAGCCTTGGGTGGAAATCTTTTTACAAAGATAATAACAAGCACTGGCTCCTTCAATTAATAGACTTTGATTAACCTCTCCAAAATAATTTCAATAACTGGAATTCCTTCTTCACCTTTGCCATTTGGCACATCTGACTTAATAGAAATAACAAGAACCAAAACAATACTGACTATCCTATCAATGATACTCTTATTATCCAAAAAGCTACTGAATTTAAGCTCCTCACTGAAAAGAGTCTCAGCACTTCTATTAAAATACCCATAAAGGTCAAATGGAACAAACCACCAAAAGGGTGGTTTAAGCTTAACATAGATGCTAGCTTCAATAACCATAACAAAAATGTGGCCTGGGAGGTATATTTAGAAATACTTATGGGAATTGGGTGGTTGGATTTGCAAAATCTACCCGTGCTTATGGCTCACTACAAGCAGAAATGAAGGCACTCATAGAGGGACTCAAAACATCACAAGAATGGGGAATGTTCCCTTTGAAATAGAGACAGACTCCACGGAGGTAATCCATTCTATACAACAAAATAATAAATTATATGACAACATTATTAATGAATGCAGGTTGTTCATGCACCAGCGGAAGGTAATCCTCTGGCACATATTCAGGCAAGAGAATAGGATAGCTCATCATCTAGCAAAGAAGGTGAAGGCAAAGGAAAAACAACATTTTGTGCTACCACCACCTTATGTAAACTCTATTGTGAAAAGTGAACAAAAAGAACTCTATGTTTTTGTTAAGTCTTTATCTTTTGATGCTTGCAATATCCTAACAAGCTTTGGGAATCAAAGTGTCCTTAGTGACACAAATTATGAAGGTAATGTACGAAATATTAAGTAGTTTTTAAAATGACATATTTCCTGTTTGCTCAACAAAAAAAAAAAAGACTTTAGACACATAATTTAAAACCCAATTTACATGTTCTTTATGTACACATATTTTACTGGTCGGCACTAGGCACACGTGCGACGCATGTATACTAAGATTAGTAGTTTGGTAAAAATCCCATCTTTGTTTGGGTATAATCCGCTGGCGGTGCAATCCAACTATATTATACTTCCTTCGGTCAATAATAAGTGATTAATTTACTTTGGACACACCTATTAAGGAAATACTAAATTCTAGACGAAAATAGTTAGTGTAACTAAACTACCCTTCGTTAAATGTGTACCATAATTATAGTAGCACTTATTTCTCTTCTCAAATGTGAGGAGTAAAACTTTTTAGGGATAAATACATAATGGTAATTTAGAAAAACAAATTGAATTGTTTGTTGATTATATAATCTATACTTATTTTGGAGTAAAATAACAAAAAAAACAAATTGGAGCGGAGGGAGTAATCCGTTTCTTCTTTTCGAAAATATCATTCTTTTCACTGTTAGAATTCGTGGGATTGCTGAATTAGTCTGAAGCTTTGATTCTCCTGATATTGAGCGAATTCCTACGACCCACTAAGGGTTTGTGGCTAAAGATCAATTTTTTTCATGGATCCCAAATATACAGGAGAAACCTTTAAGTAATTTATATTTTCGAGTTACTTTCCTCTTTCTTCATAATGTTCTGCTTGTGTGAAAGATGTTTTCTTTTCTTGGTTTTGTATGTGGGTGTTTATTTTGGTCTCTGAATAATGTTTTTGGTACAGGCATCTGGAGAAAGAAAGTGAACTACTCTTGAATACCCATAAATCAATGTCAGATGAATTGCACAAACTTCAGGTATTCACTTTAACCTTTTACTCTTTGTAGACAATAAATTTTGGTTCGAGAAAATAAAATCAAGACCGAAAATATTGCAACAATCGTAGTATTTTATTTCGAATATTTGAGTGTTACAATCTCTATGAATCCTCTGATTCTTCTTTCCAATGGTAAATAAATTCAAGGGCCTTGGAGCTTGATCTTGAACCTATATTTGTTTCCACGAACGATGATCTTGTTCTTGAGCTTGAGCTTGAGCTTGATTGCTTGAACTTGATTTTGATTCGTTCTTCGTTCTTGAGCTTGAACTTGAACTTGAACTTGATTGCTTGAAGCTTGATACTTGTAGAGAAATTTGCGGCGTTTGATTCACGAGCTCTTTCTTGCTTCTTGTTATAACTTCTGGTGTCTTTTCTGAGTTATGAAGACCCCTATTTATAGTTGTGGAAGGGAGGAGTCATGATAAGAACAAGCTCTTTCCGACCAATCAAATTAAAGTGTGACATGGCCGCATTTGATTGGCCAGAACATGTCACTTGCACACGTGGCGCGATTTCATTGGCTCTTTAATTTGACTTGGCATGCCTTGTCATTTTGACATGCAGCACGATCCCATTGGATCTTCTGTTTGACTTGGTGCGCCACGTCATTTGACACGTGGCACCAAACTGGGCCTCTAGGAAGATGTCATCTTGGGCTTAATGAAGTGGGCTCATCACTTTAGCCCAATTAAATGGGCTGGCCCAATGGATTAAGACTTATTTATTTAATCCATATGTATTGGACTTATATAATTAATTTCAATTATATTAGCCCATAGTATTTAGTTGGACTAATATATCTTGAATTTAAAATATAACCCAAATTATTTTATGAATTTAATTTTAATAAAATTTATATGCCTACAAATGCCCCCTACTTCAAGGTTTGTCGAGGTATAGATTTTAACGACTAGACTTGAAGTATTTAATGAAGACAACATATCCTTTTTTTTTTCTTTCCATGTAACTTCTTAAGTCTATATGACTACACTTGAGTACGTGGATATGTTGTAATTGTCAAATACTCATTTGACTTGGACTTCCACAGTAACTTTGCTGATGTAACCCCAAGCATCCTGGATGCTGTAAAATGCAAAGCTTTAAAGCTTCGGTAGAAATCCAATCCCTATGGGATTTCCTTTTTCTACTTAACATAGAACTTCTATAATTACACCTATTCCCATGCGTCAAGAAGCACCGCATGTGATTCTAATTAAGCTAGGATACCCAATTCCTTTTGGATTGCAAGACTTACTGCTCCCACATCGACAAAGCCACTTAATTTGTTGCCTTGAGAAATCTATAAATAGCCACATTCTCATGTGTTTTGTGCATCAATCAGCTATCGGCATCTTCAAGCTGCTCTTGAATTAGTTTCTTTAACGACAGGAAAGTGCTAGTACTTGAGGTAATTTCTTTTCTCTTCTTCTGCGTTTTCTTTGCTTGCTCTTTTTTTTTGTCCTTTATTTTTTGTAGGTCAAGCGAGAAAGATGTGTTTTTGTTCAACAAGATGATCCACGCATGAAAAAGACGGTCTTAGGGTGTGAGGGGATGGGTACTCATCCCTGCCCAAGTATCGGAGAGATTACTTTCATGGCCCGACTACCGAAGAGATTACTCTCAATGTGGCCCGACTACCGGAGAGATTACTCTCAAAATGGCCCGACTACCGGAGATATTACTCTCAATGTGGCCCGACTACCGGAGAGATTACTCTCAATGTGGCCCGACTACCGGAGAGATTACTCTCAAAATGACCCGACTACCGGAAAGATTACTCTCAATGTGCCCGATACCGGAGAGATTACTCTCAAATAGCCTGACTACCG
>NC_031998.1:38864539-38881447 GCF_001879085.1 Nicotiana attenuata
TCCACCTTAAGATTGGAAAGTTATAGTTCCTTTTAAGGACAAACCCACGAAGAGGCCAACTTAAGGTGCAAAGGGACTTATATGTCCACCTTTAGATTGGAAAGTTATAAAGCTTCAACTCGAAGACGACATCGACTTGAACACTTGCAAAACTTTGAAGATTTGGCGGACGTTGCAGACTTCAACTCGAAGATTCGGAGGGCTTAAACAATTCAACTTTAAGATCGGCGAACTTGAAGACCGAAGGACTTGAAGACTTCAACTTGGAGGGCTTAAATATTTCAACTTTAAGACCGGCGAATTTAAAGACAAAAACTTGAAGACCAACGAACTTGAAGACTTCAACTTTGAGACTTGGAGGGCTTAAATATTTCAACTTGAAGATTGGCGAATTTGAAGACTTCAACTTGAAGACCGACGAGCTTGAAGACTTCAACTTTGAGACTTGGAGGGCTTAAATATTTCAACTTGAAGATCGGCGAATTTGAAGACTTCAACTTGAAGACCGACGGAGTTGAAGATTTCAACTTGAATACCGACGGACTTGAAGACTTCAACTTGGAGACTTCGAGGGCTTAAATATTTCAGCTTCTCTTTTACTTCACATTGTCCGACTTTTATTTCAGTCGCATAATTATCAGCTTTACACGCTTGTAACAAAAGATTCATATCTTGTCGTGGGAGAGTCCAAATAATGAACCGTTTGATTTCTCGAAAATTAGACTTCAATATCTAAAATATATCCAAAACATAGAATCAAACACCTTCAGAATCGCCCCGGATAATATTTTGAAACCAACTCTAGATTTCACCACGTTGAAAATTTCAGATTTGCACAGTCTCACCAAAAAAAATCATATCTTGGTGTAAAAATGTCGAAATTGCAAACCTCTTGATATCTTGAAAACTAGACTTCAAAATCTAGAACATATCCAAAATTCTCAACCAAACAACTTCAGAATCGTCCCATATAATATTTTGAAATCAACTTTATATTGCACCACGCTATCAATTCCAGATTTCGCAGTCTCACTAAAAAATTCATATCTTGGTGTAGAAATATCGAAATTGCAAACCGTTTGATTTCAAGAAAACTAGACTACAAAATCTAAAACATATCCAAAATTATCAATCAAAAAACTTCAGAATCGTCCCAGATAATATTTTGAAATCAACTTTATATTGCACCACGCTATCAATTCCAGATTTGCGCGACTTCACCAAAACATTTGCATCTTGGTATGGAAGCCTCGAGATCGGAAGATGTCTTACTTGACATCAATCGAAATTTAAGAGCTATATTCTCACAAATATCTTGGGTTCAAGTCTCACTGAATTTGAAACGTTGTGCCAAGCAATCTTTTCCTTATACTTGTGTTTCCTTTTGACGCCTCTCTTCTCTTCCCTTTTTTTTAAGGCAGAGGGCGGACTTGGAGACCACCAAAATTGAAGGTTTGACGAACCTGAAAACATAGAGAATCCCTGGACTTAATTGCAAATACTTGACATCCTCCAAAAATCGGCCCATCGAAGATATCAATTTACCGTGGAGTGTTGCCCCCTTTAAATCAAATGAGATCAAAGTTCAACAGGATGATGGCGTTTCAGCTTGATTTTACATTCCTCCATACTTCACTCGGACAACAATTGGGGCAATATGTATCTTTTGAACTTATGCGACTGAACTTAGAATGAAACTCTAAGCTGCCTACGTACCTCGGTGAAGAGGATCAAGTCATACCGTAGTTTAGAATGGGTAGATTTTTTTCTTCTTTTTTTTTACGTCCTAACTTTTGCCTAGGCCGCCTCTTTCGAGATTTTCAACCTAGCGGACTCACTCTTTTTTTTTTTTGGGTCGTACACAGTTTAGACTCATGCGGGCCAGGAGTGTAGTAACATGCAGTTTAGGCTCGTGCGTCAAGGAGCGTTGCAACTTCAAGGATAATACTTCTTCAAAAACTTGCCATTGATAGGGCCGATTCTCATGCCATCTGCATCAACCATCTTGTAAGCCCCACTTGACTAAGCATAGAACCTGGAGTAAACAGACTTAGTGGAAGTTGATCTGGAGTTGATTTTCTTTGAAGCCATTTCGATGTTCTTGAACTTTGGTGATTGAAAAGTTGAGATGAGAGGTAGAGATTGTCCCACTGGGCATGCCAGAATTTGTAGACAATAAATTGCGTCGAGAAAATAAAATCAAGACCGAAAATATTGCAACAATCGTAGTATTTTATTTCGAATATTTGAGTGTTACAATCTCTATGAATCCTCTGATTCTTCTTTCCAATGGTAAATAAATTCAAGGGCCTTGGAGCTTGATCTTGAACCTATATTTGTTTCCACGAACGATGATCTTGTTCTTGAGCTTGAGCTTGAGCTTGATTGCTTGAACTTGATCTTGATTCGTTCTTCGTTCTTGAGCTTGAACTTGAACTTGATTGCTTGAAGCTTGAAACTTGTAGAGAAATTTGCGGCTTTTGATCCACGAGCTCTCTCTTGCTTCTTGTTATAACTTCTGGTGTCTTTTCTGAGTTATGAAGACCCCTATTTATAGTTGTGGAAGGGAGGAGTCATGATAAGAACAAACTCTTTCCGACCAATCAAATTAAAGTGTGACATGGCCGCATTTGATTGGCCAGAACATGTCACTTGCACACGTGGCGCGATTTCATTGGCTCTTTAATTTGACTTGGCATGCCTTGTCATTTTGACATGCGGCACGATCCCATTGGATCTTCTGTTTGACTTGGTGCGCCACGTCATTTGACACGTGGCACCAAACTGGGCCTCTAGGAAGATGTCATCTTGGGCTTAATGAAGTGGGCTCATCACTTTAGCCCAATTAAATGGGCTGGCCCAATGGATTAAGACTTATTTATTTAATCCATATAATTGGACTTATATAATAAAATTTCAATTATATTTAGCCCATAGTATTTAGTTGGACTAATATATCTTGAATTCAAAATATAACCCAAATTATTTTATGAATTTAATTTCAATAAAATTTATATGCCTACACTCTTCTTTTACCAAATTACAAAAAAAAAAAAAAAAAAGCAGGAACTTTTCTACTTGAACAGTAATCATATATTGATAGGAAAAAAAGATGTACAAACTCTAGCTATTAACTTGCAAGATAAGAGAATCTCTTTTTTTTTTTTTTTTTTGATAACCAAAAAATCCACGTGGGCCAATCAATGGCGTAGCCACATAGAGTCATCCGAAAATTATACTGAGTATATAGAAATATATACTATGTATATAGGTCAAAAATTACTTTTTATAAATATATATATTAAACTTTGAACATCTTTGCAAAATTCCTGGCTTCGCCACTGGGGCCATTGGTGCACGGTTTGAAACTCGATGGATAATGGGTCCGTCCATCTATCCTCCTCCACTTAAATATATCAGGTTTTTGCCAGGGTCAGATGGAGCTTATAAGTATCGAGTTCATGTAGTATTATTAACATGGAGCATAAATTTATGTGTAAAAATTCACTAAAGGTGCTATAAATGGCTGATATGGACCCATAGTTTTAAAATTATAATGGGTTCAAGGCTAAAAACTTAAAGGTTGAACCTCATAGAGCTTAAATCTTGAATTCGCCTCTATTTTTTTCTGTAGCCCGTGACGTGCGCCTAACAACAACATCAAACATCACGGGTCACACTCTTACCACTAGATTAAAGCCCTGAGGCGAGAAGCTCTTAAGTATTTCCAAGTAAAGTTGCTAAGATATTGAGACTCTAGCTAAACATCCTAGACTACTTCGAAATGTATAAATGGATGGACAAAATATTATTTTTTTTATCCTACTTTGATATCTTGGTTTGGTTTTGCACACGTATTGAGAGCTTAATATATATTGACAAAACATGTGGCGCTGACAATAAAATTGGACCTTTTTTTTGGGTACATAAGCAATTTTACTACCAACTCAGAAAATTACAGCTCAAGAAAAAGAAAATAGCAAACTGGACTACCACAGTTTTGCACTCCAACACTAAGTTCATCATGTCAAATAGCCTACAATCCTTACAAAGCAGGATAAAAGTACATAGTATTTAATGTACTGTTAAGCTTCCTGCACATGCTGCCTCTCACAAAGACCTCTTGAATGATCATCTTGATAATTTCTGCAGGTTGTCTTCTCTTGCTCTGAACACCACCATATTCCTTTCTTGCCGAATGAAATACATAGTTGCTGCCAAAGTTGTTCTATATATCTATGTTGCGCGGACTCTCCAAAATGTTGCCGCACCCGTGTCGGATTCTCCCAAAATACACTATTTTACACTACTTTTGAAGGATCGGACACGCACCCAGCAATTTAGGGGATCTTGGGTCGTTGCATATTAATCTTCTCTAAGTAACCTTTGTGTACTCTCCAAGCATCTTCAGATACATCTGCTTGACCTGTTATTAGTTTGTGTATATAGTAATTTGTATTAAAGGACATTATTTTGGGATGGCCATAAAATGAAAGAACACAATAAAAATACTAGCATTGGATATATGAAAATCATAAAGAAAGAAAAAAATGTAATGTACACTTGTAGTTGAATAGTAGTGCAGATGTTATGTGTTATGAGCCTTCTGCAGTCACGTAAACATATTTCAAACGATATATTTTTTCAGGTGGTGGAAGTTGGGTTGGGGGAGGAAAGGGAAGGGAGAGACTCAACCCTTAATAGCAGTGCCCTTAGTTAGGGGCACATTCAATCTAGTTACGTGCACCACTGCTTTCGGCTCATTCGTTGTTTTATATGCCACATCAATAATTTCGAAAGTCCTATTGATATTCTGGCTTCTGTGAGAGCAAAACCCTTCTTATTAGCTGTTTCTTTTCATTTCCGTTCCATTTTTCCATTTTCTTACCATTTGCATTTCAATTTGATGTATCAATTTTGCATGTTGACTGCTTGTAGGTTGAAGAAGAAATGCTGATGCGCAAGTTCTATGGACTTATGACTGCTCATGGTCTAAATAAAAAGGTATATTCGTCACACTTGTAGAAAAGCTTTGTGGTCAAGTCTCTTTGTTATCTTAGTTCCTATATCTGCTTTATAGTTGTTTCAATGTGAAGACCTTTTCAACCCCTAGTATTGGAGTCTTTGAATCTCTAGTAAAGGGAATACTCTTATTTCTTGTCTTTCCGACTCTCCCCTTCGTCTTTACGGCACACAAAGGAATGATTTAACTTGTCCGAGTTCTGAGAATTCACATTAAGCATGACATTTTTAATCACGTAACTTTCTGTTTGCTTCCAATGGGTATAGATAACTTGCTAAATTTGATGCCACTGCTAAGATTATTTCGTGAGATACTGTGTACTTATTGGGAAGTACAACTTTGACTTAGCAATCTACTTGACTCCTGGTCCCGAGTTGTTGAAAAGTTTTTAGGTGCAGGTGTTAAATATGTAATGTGTGTCAAAATGGCTACTTGGTACCATTTAGTTTAGAGCCCAAACAGAAGAGGCATGGTTGAAACGGAGTTCAGTCAATTTGACCAGATAAGTTGAAGATATCTGTGGTCTTTATGCAGTTAGTGTTTTAATTTCAAATCAATGCTGAAAATTGGAACCCAAAAGCTCTTTGCAAGAATGCTCAACCGATGTGTATAGAGCTCTCTAGCACATATGTCAGAACATGAAAGAACCTCTAGTTAAGACAGTCTGTGCTAAGAAGTTTATAGATGCGGATATTCTTGATAAAAGCATAATAGCTTAAAAGAGATAATTGTGCAATTGAAACCTTGGAACTGGTGAACTTTTGCGATTCACAGAGTAGCTTTTTCCTTAGTATCCCTCCTGCTCTTTTCCCTGATTGTTTAGTCTTTGGTTCTAATACACTAACCAACCCTCATCTTTTGCAGAAAGGTTTCAATGATAATGCTGATGAAAGGCAGAATGGCCTGCAAGGAGCAGCAGCTGACGCTATTAATGGTGCTGATGGAAGGCAGAATGGCCTGGAAGGAGCTATCATCAATATGACGAATGGTGATCACTAATGTATAAGTGAGTTAGATAGACATTCGGTTCCTAAATTATCTGTATAGAAATCCATTGTTAGCATTCTACACTTACAGTATGTCATTTGGGTGGTAAACTCTACCATTCTGGCCCATCTTGATTTTCACCTCTTCGCTACTCGGCATATGTTTTCTTTTCTGTTGGGCCTTTTTTTAGGCTCGCATTGTTCCAGGGGCTTTTTGATTACTTCTCACAGATCTCTCAGCTCCATAGAAAGCAATATGCCTTTTGATAACATAGATGACACAAGCCATTTTCCATGTCTCTGTTTACAGTTTTATACTTGCTTAGTACCTTTGTCACCACAGCTTATTATAACACCCTGTCCCACATTGGACAAAAGGGAGGCTTCGACAGCATATAAGCAGTCCGCAATCCTTTACCTCATGAGCTAGCTTTTGGTGTTGAAGTTAGGTGGGTTCATGACAACGTGAGATTAGAGCAAGCCTTGCCTCTCACCCTCCACACAAACGAAAGAAAAATGAATGGCGAAGGAGCCATCATCAACATGATGAATGGTGATCACTATATATAAATGAGTTTGTTAGATATTTGATTTCTAAGCTATATGGATAGAAGTCCATTATTAACATTCTACTCGAACAGTATGTCATTTTGCAGGGTCAACTTCATCATTGTGGCCCATCTTGACCCCCCCCCCCCCCTTTTCATCACTAGGCACGTGTTGTCTTTTTTGTTTGGCCATTTCGTTTAGGTTTGCTATCTTCCAGATGGTTTTTGATTTCTCCGCACAGTTCTGAGCTTCTTAGGAAGCAATAACTGCACATATGCAAATGACAAGGCCATCATGCCAAATCCTTGCCATGACCATGCCACGCATGATTTCAAAGAGCCAGACCCCTAACATGTAGCTCTTGAGTAGTAATTTTGGTATTTTTCAACTTACGGCTGTTGATTCGTCATGAATTAATGATTAAAATTGTGATTCAGTAGCTTAATAACCATATGAACCTCTTTACACGTCTGGACAGACGATGTTGCGTTTCTTCGTGGCGTCATTCTTGCTGCAGTTCTTCCTATAAATATTTAGGATACAAAGTGCAGCTGTAGTTTGGTTATTTAGTGAGATGCAATTTTCTGCTTCTGCCAACTAAGCTTCAAAGAGCCCTGCTCTCTTTTCCTCTTTTCCCTCTTAAATCCTGTCTTAGCTTATTTTTTACCGTCTTGGTTATATTAGTACTTAGATCCATGGATGCAAATCAAATTAGTATGACAGCTTCTAGCTTTTGTTTTGGCATTATTTTAATCCTGAAACACAGCAATGTCGAATATAGATGTTGCAACTGGTAAGTTGCATGCAGCTAGCTGTTCCTTTTTCCTTTGTTACTGCAGCTTCTGATGCAGATTTTTTGTTGTCTCACAGGAAGCCAAGCAACTTTGGGAAAGAATCCAAGAAAAACAAGGGCTGAATAAGTGGCGCCCAGATCTTGAAGAAGAATATGAAGATCAAGAGGGCAACATCTACAACAAAAAGACATACGGATCTACAACGCCAGGGATTGATCTAGATTTGTTTCTGTGGAGCTTTTCAATCTCTTTGGCGGCATGTTGTTTTATTGGTTTTAGTTCACCTGGGTGGAAATGTTTCTGTTCCTTTTGCTTATGCGTTTTCTGTATCCTAGATATTGATCAGACCATATGTCTTGATTTTGGTTGAGCGAGCACTTGTTATTCAGTAAGCGATTGTTGGTGTATCCACCTGCCCCTCAAAAGTGCAATTTGAATGTTAGAATTCACTAAGCGGGAGAGGGACAAGAGATAGAAGCCTCTATTTGAAATGTATGAGATGTATTTGTATTAGCGAGGATGTCTTTAGATAGGCTATTGTTATTACTAGATTACACTTATTTTCAGAAGAGAGTCGTGGTGTTTGGTCGTGATGTTTTAGCGTGGGGTTCCAACGAAGACAGTCCAATATTTGTCTCTGGGGTTCCTTCAAATTCTCGCCAAATTCTATACTTAGTCTACCATGAATGTTTACTGAAATTTCCATAGCTTGCCTGCAACACTTTTGGGATTACAAGTGCTTGTAACGAGTATTTGTTGCCTGGTTAAGGACTACTGTAGAGATAAATATCACATTTCTAAAGAATACTAGAACTTCAATGTGTTTTAAAAAGGTAACTTATATCCTGTTAAAATGGAATGAACTTAGATGCAGCGGAATAGTTATAATTAATGAATTCTATTGGTTTTAACTAGTTTGGGATTAGTTGATGTGTAAATTTTTCCTCCGAGTGCCCAGAGGCGAAGCATTTCCCTTCCGCACTGTGATGAACATATATCTTTTGCTGGAAAATTGGTAACATGGTAAAAAAGAATCTCTGTGACCTTAAATACACGAATTAAGCTTCTATTCGTTTGTACAGATTCGAATTAAGAATCTCTGTGACCTCTACCAATCTTTTGCTCCCTCTGACCAAATACGGAAAGATAAAAATATGATCTTATTTACAAAAAGTGAATCAACAAAGTTTTTTACTACAATCAACTATTATTTGTACATCTTGTTAAAACGAGTGCAGATCCATTTACACTTCGGAGGACAAGCAATCTTGAATCTAAATATGTTCCACAGACGATTTTTGACAGATCAAACATTTCTGGAGGTATTTGAGTGCGTACCTCTTGAAGTGCTTTCTGTGCGACTTCAATGTTACCACTCAGTGGTTTATCCAGACTCATTGTTACCTCAGTTTCAGTGGACACAAGTTTAGCTACAGAAAGGCTTGAAGGAAATTCATTTACGGGGATGGCTTTCCTCCACGTTTTACCAGATAACCTTTTCACTGCAGAAGCTTGAGCATCTGGTGTAGCAGAGGGAAACTTCGAGGTGTCAGTTTCTTCCTGAAGATATAACCGTCTCCCAGCTCTCAATCTGAAATAGGTATTCACTTGCAACTTTCCACCTACACCAGACTTGTCATGAGGCCAGTCCCCACTAGGCATAACGGTGAAGCTTATATGTGAGGCAGCTGAAAATGTTGTTTTAGGTGTTGAGGCTTTAGATATTGTTAGGTACACTTCCCCAATGAGTACTCTAACAGAAGGCTGTCTAAGGGTCAATCCTATATGTCTACCAGTACAGTATAACAGACGCCACTTTCCAGGAAACGATCCCAGCCAATGCTGCAGATCAGTAGATACTCGTTCAGTTGCAAATGGTGAGCACATTGCTCAAGGCATAATGTATCATTTGAGGCTATTCCTCCCAATTGAAAAAAATGCAAGCATGCATCACTACTTATCCTAAATAACAACAAACGCAGTGCAACAAATATACAAAGACAGAGTACTGCATATTTAATATAATCAACAAAGCTTGAAACTGTAAAATAAACATTGTAGACAAGCATGAAATGCACAATGTGTGAATATTTAGGGGAGAAACTGTAAAATAAATATTGTCAAAGTGCTATAAATGAGAAGCAGATGATGAGAGACGCTCTTCACCAACCAAAGAGAATTAAAAAAATAACTCATAATAAAAGAAGAGAGATTCTTCACCTTTGGTTTTGGATAAGGATTTAGCATCTCCATTAATTCAATGAAATGAGCAAGCCTACTCCGCTGGAAAAAACAGAAGAGAAATAATATATTAGCAACTCTTTTAGTTTCTGATCCTGCTAACAGATTTCAGCAAGGTGCAGACAATTAATGAAAAAAATACAGTAGCGATGAGCTAAATAGAATTAAACTCATCGGAAAAAGAACTGAGTAGAATTATTATTTGATAATACTTGAAAGAATTTGAGGGAGGACACATCCTAGCAAGTCATGACAGTCTTTATTTTCTGTAGAAGAATATGTTGCTTCCATTTTACCCCTTTTGGGATAAACACCATACGTCCCTCTTTAAAGTCTCACGTAAGGGTGTCCCTTTATCCAGATTAAAAAGTAATTGGTGTCTATGAATTATGACCCATATTTTCATTAAGGACTAAAGTGCAGATAGTCGAGCAAGTTATAGATCTGCTTACTCTATCCAAATTGGGTGCTCTCTTAATATATTTTTTAGGAAGATGCTTTTCTTTATTTAGTGGTTTTCGCGATGACAAACACCGAATCTTAGATTAGTACGTAAGTACTCTGCTAGTGTTATTTCTGCGTTTTTAGAAAATAAGGTAAAACAAGAATTCAAAAGAAAGGGGCCAACTTGACTAGAGAGACAAACAATGACAATATATTGAGATAAAAAGATAATTATAAACTCCGAGTGAAAACATAAGAAGCATATATAAATATACTCTGCCAAAGAGGAAGGAAAACAAGAAAAGAAAGTCAGATGAACCAACCATTCTGAAAAGGAGAAGTTCGAAATTGAAAATAAATGGGGAGGCAAGCTATTTGTGCCACCGTAGATTTCTGGAGGAGTAATAAGAACTACTACTTAAGAAGCAAGCAAGCTTAACAACAGACAAAAGCAGTGACGCACATTCAAACTTCCAGCTAAAATAAGGAGGTTTGTTTATCAAATGCACTGTTGGGAAACTAGGAGGGGGAAATAGGAAACATGAAATACTCAAACACTTCGTAGTATCAAACCAACCATAACTACTGAAAAAGAAGAAATACTTTTCATGATCAGCCAACAGTTATTACCTGCTGCTGCCCATAAATGTACTCCTCCGCAATTCGAACAGTAGTTGAGCCAAGACTCCATCTGATTACATCAATAGATGGGCTTACACGCCATTTTGGTCCACACAAGAAGGGATGCCTCAGAGCATTTAAGCAACTGTGAAATATTAGTAGAGATCTTCATTAATTATGATGTAATGATACATTGTCATCTTTGACTTGATTATATATCTATGAGACCAATTTAATTTACACATGCTGTTTGAGTAACAACAATCAGCAATATGAAAGCTCAGTCCGTGAAGTATCTAAAATAATGTACATGTAATTTATCTGTCTTGCTTTTAATTTTTCTTTTAAATGATGGTGCACGTGCTATCTTGCTTCGCACCTCGATTATTGCATTAGGTACTTGCTATCTTCCACTAGTACATGTACCGGGTAACTCTGCCCACCACCCAAACTTAGGTGGATGGGAGGAAATCACCTAGCATTTTTTTTGTCTTTGCTGGGAACTGAACCCTGGTCTCCAAGATTTTCACCCATTTCATTGAATGCTAGGCACGCGGGTCTTGCTTTTAACTTAATCTAAAGATTCTTACTAACAACTGCATTAGAGATCAGAAGCTCGCTCCTTTACCTAGAAGCTCATCAACATTAAAATCTGCTTCCCCGTGATCACTTCCCAAAATAATTTTTGGAAGATCTGATAAAATGATACATGTTTCTCCAAAAGCCTTTGAAATACTTAAGTTGCTAGGGCTCCTACAGAAAGCCATCAGAAGAGTTCCAAATTCAGTTAACCAATTAACTCATCTTCTGAAAAAGCTCCTCTAGCCTCTAGGCTATAAGCTATCTAATAAGCTGGTTTTCATTAATCCTGCATAGCTTGTAAGAAAAATTAATATCTGATGCATGTAAGCAGTTTCCAAAAGGCATCAACAACCATAATGACTGAGTTTACCTTATCCTGTCCAAAGGTTTAGGTGCAAGGAGTAATGAGAGCAAATGCCAACCTGCACCCCAGTTTCTATCAAGTATCTGAAAGAAGAACAAATATTACTATATTACCAAAAATGGAAAGTAAACAGTGTGGAGCAATAGGAGAGAGAAGTAAGTTTTGAATTGAAATTAGAGGAGATTAAACTACATGAAATAAGAAAAGTTCTTAAATAAGGAAAATTACCTAAATAACTGAATTACGTCCACCTTTAACAAGTAAATTACCTAAATAAGGCTACACATTGTAAATGTTTTACCATGTGTCACAATCTTCATGCTTCGTCGTAGCACGATGAAATATGTGATAAAAATTAATATTATGTATATCCACCTTCATCTCTAATATCTTTGAATCCACTCAATCAAAACTCAATTTTCAAACTCTATGAATTCTCTTGATTTACAGCAAACAACAACGTCATATTCCATCTTATTGGGCTACGACCCCCTTACTAATCCATCTTGACTTAAGAAAGTTTTGCACGAGCCGAGTCATGACTCATTTATTAACTGAACCCCATTTGCCGCCCTTTTGAGAAATGTGATAAGTGACACTACTTGGTAGTTGACTAGCATAAAAGAACCTTCATAGTTATGGTTATGGAAAGAAATAGATGAAGTTAATAAAAACATAGTCTACAAAAGAATTCATTAGTCATAATTGATTTATCACTATATTAATTCTCTTGACTTTCAGCAAACAACAATGGAACAGTTAAACATAAACAAGGGATAAGGTACTAACTTGTATACCAAAATTTCCAGCTGAAGAATTTCTTTTTACAGCATGGAGAAGAAACTCGCGCAAACAGGAGGGATCATTTCCCTGAAGATGACATGAATTAAGTTATTGCATGTGAAAGCATGTATTTTGCAGAACATCCAAAAACAGTGTACAACCTTGGTGAGGAATGCTTTGAACTTGGCAAAGATCGTTGGGTCCATGAGTTCCCTCAAAACCATTTTTGCCATGATGAATCCAACACATCTTTGCAACAGGTAAAAGCAGATAGAAAATCATAAATAACTTGCTTCACGCTAACAAAAAACATAAATATTTAAGCATGCATGTCATACCTCATGTCAAATGCAATCATCATTCTCCTCCTATCCATATTGTCATATGATGTGCCATCCACAGTATCAGCCTCATTAAAGTCAGCAGCATTTCCCAATATACCTACCTGATAAGAAGTGATCAATTGAAAATCAAAATAAACTCTTCTTCCCAAAGAGGTATAGTTGAGTTGTTAAACTCCGAAAACACATAGATAGGTTCACAGTGATTCCAAACTGGACCATATTAGCAAAAAGTATCACAATTACCAACGTAGCCATCAGCGCCCCTATTGGAAGAAAAACAAAATGTAGGGAGCTCTTCCTTTTGGAAAACCAGCGACTAGCCTGATCTAAAAAAGCACTCTTGTAATACCACAAAAAGTAGCATCTTGATGGACTCATAAAAGGATTTTGCATAACTAAGCAATATGGATGAAGCATTGTCAAATGTATGCATTATGCATGTATCTATATCTAATGATTAAGACATGTTTCATAGCTCTAGTTTCACCGAAGACATCGTGCTTTTCTGAGGAAGTTTAGCCAGGTTTATCTAATTGATTCTTAGGTGGAACTGCTGATAGTTCACGAAGCTCCCACACTATCGGGTTTGGATAGAGTTGGATTCACACAGCCTGAAACCCCAATATTGAGAACCTACAGAGAGTAAAGCCTATCTGTTTTCATGGTAATTGAACATTTTCCTTTACAATAGAAGGTGAAGGTCTTATGTTATATGCCTATCACCAAGGTTAAGCATGTTGAATAGTATTGTAACATTAGCAGCAGGTACTTTGTCCCCTAATGTACCGATATCGTTCAATTCCTACTACAACAGGTAAGATGAAGGGGCACTCACTTTAATATGTTTATCCACTGGACTGATGTGCAAATTTTCAAGCCTCAACTCTGTATGTGCAAGACCATGACTGTGCACATAGTTCACCTGAGAGAGAGAATCAAGGATCAATCAGCAAACAGAGAACTTGTTATCTGATACCTAATCAGATAAGAATGAAAGACACATAACACGTACTCCAATCAAGAGATCCCTCATTAAGATCCGGATTAGTCGCAGTTGTCGAGAAATAGCTGGCCCTCCTATTGTATCGTCCCCCACCCTTCTAACAGACTCCTGATCTAGAGAAAGAGTAGCTTCTAGAGTTGGAAGCCAATCAGATCGTTGAAGCCAATGTCTCAGTGAAGAACTTCCATGATGCTGAGAGAACAAAACCAAGGTCCTCAAAGATGTCAGCTATTTTAGGGTCTAACATAGGAACACAGATACTGCTAACTGTATGCAAAGAAAAAAAGATTCTGATGTTCAATGAAACAGGTCCATAGTACTTGCATTAAGTTATTCCTCAAGCACCTAAGAGAACAAGCATGCAACTAAAAAGTACTCAAATAAAACTTAAGCGCCGAAGCTAGTTATACTTATCATAATAATGTTATCAAGTCATAATAGTCCCTTGAAAATAAAGGATCAGCTTAACATCAAAATCAGCATACCCCAAGGACTAGGGTGAATGAACTGTTCTCATCTGTCATGGATGAGCAGATATACCCATGAACTTGCATCGAGTATGAATGATACATGAGCTTACGACGTGCCAGTCTCTTCAAGACCTAGCACACAGAAATGCAATCATTAATATTGGACAAATCACGGACATTTCCAGAACCGATGCATGAGTTAAAATATGATGGCTAGGTGCAACAAACCTCTATCGCACGACGTCCTCTCCGCTTTGCCCGAGCACTAATAAGTTGCCTAAGTACAACTCTGGTCTTATACAATGGACTGCATGTATTGTTGAAATCAGGAAAAGTAGGTTTGTGTTAATTTGGTCTTCTGCTGAAAATTATGCTCCATGTACCAGTTATGCGACCCTATTTCCTTTTTAATTTGTTCCAAGAAGGACACATTCCTAAATTTAGAAACAATTTAGCTTAAACTTATCATTTTACCCTTAATGACAAACTTGTATAGCCACACAAATGTTATAGCATGATAAAAACCACGAGTTTCAAAAGTATGTTATAACATGTTTAAGACCACAAATTTCAAAAGTTTCATTTCTTTCTTAAAATCAATGTCCAGTCAAATAGACTGACATAAATTGGAACGGAGGGAGTACACGGAAATACTCACCTATGAGGATCATTCACCATAGCTTCAAACACTATCTCATCGCCCTGACACAATTGCAAAATGCAAGCGAAGATTAAACATCAAATAGCTTTACATCTTCATTTCAAGACGAAGACTCCCTTATTATTCCAACAAAATAATCAGAGGAAATTTAATTACCCTGCCACCAAGGCCAATGCTGACACGATTCCGTATCTTAAAATCGGACATTTTGAACTTCGTGACGTGGCTAAACTCATCTTCTAAGGAATGACTGCTAGGTACAACACTTGCATCCTCTTCCGATCCTAATGGAGACAAAATATTTGGCAATGAACAACTCACACCTAATTTTCTTCCTCTCCGAATTGGAGAGTTCGTTCTCCGAATCATAGGCCATAATTTTAGACTAGTCGACGAATTAATAAAACTGAAGCACCGTCCTTCAACATATTCCATTTTTGGACTTGACATTGAATATACTTCCGTACACGCCATTTTACGTCGAATCCTAAACATCAAAGAGATACACCAATATTATATCACAAAGTACAAAATAACAAATAAACAAAAGAATTTGAAGAGAAAATTAGGCAAAAACAGAAGAAAATAGAACAGAACTAAATTAGATTGAGCTGATACAACAGTGTTGGATCATATTCGTACAGTAACTAAAAAATTTAACAAAAAAGGAAAAAGAAAAAAAAGAAAGTTTTGACTTACCAGATAGAGGAGAAGGAGAAGAGCTGTAGAGGAGGAGGGAAGTAGAAATTGTGTGTATAAATAGTAGGAGAGAGTTGCAGGGAAGAAAAGGAAGCTTGTGAGAGTGGCGTGTAAGACTAAGTTTGAGGCATTTCGACGCGAGTCTACCGTGTGTCTACGTCCGGCTCCCCAAATATCAAGTACTACACTACTAACTATACTAGACTAGTAGTACTAATAAACTCGTAGGATGAAAATGAAAACAATCCCTTTATCTAGGAGATATCTTTTGTTTCGATACTTTTAAGTATGTTGTTTAAAATATATTTGCAGTTTATAATTTATTTAAAGATTAGTCAATTTCTCTCAAACTTTAAGACACTTCATCCTAGAGCTCAAACCTAAAAATTCAAACTTCAAGACATCGTATTTTAAAGTTCGAAAATTATGTCCTGAAGTTCGAATCTTATGTCCTGAATTTTAAATTAGTAGTTCAAAAATTCAAGACATTTAGTTCTGAACAATTAGCAGCTCAAAAATTCAGGATACTTAGTCGTGAAAGTTGGCTGAATTGGCTTGTGAGCACGTAATTTTTGCCTTAAGGGAAATGTTCCTACAATATCCACACAAAAAAATTTATTGTTTTTGATTTTTCATAGAATTTTAGGAATTTTTTTTTAATTGTTTGTTTGCATTTAGTTGCATTTTCTATGCATATTTAACATCTTAAAATCATAAAAAAATACCATAAAAATGTTTAATTCTTCGTCTCATGGCATTTTAGATCTTAATTCATCTAGGATTTAATTACATTAATTAAATGCATTATCAAATGAAAATCACAAAAATATAATTGTCATTTTTACATTTTTAGCTTTTAGTTTTAAATTAATAATTTTCTTTCATTAGTGTTAAGTTAATTGGTTATTTAAATATTAAAAAATAGATAAGTAGGTCTAATTCTGCAAATCAGATTTGAATTAGGATTTTAATTTACAATAACAATAAATCCAGTATATTCCTACAAATAGGGTCTAGGAAGGCTAGTGCATACGCAGACCTTACCCCTACCTAGTGAAGATAGAGAGATTGTTTCCAATAGACCCTTAAAATTAAAGAAAACAAAGAAAAGGAAATAAGGAGTTGTTTGGCTTTACTTTGAATTGGGCCAACAAACAATTTCAATGGCCCAATTTCCCTCCATCTCGCCCAGTCCAATTCCTACACTCGGTCTGGTTCCCCTTTAAATCCAAAACGACCCTGTTTCACATCTTTTAATCCTAGCCATCCCTTAAGCTTAATCTAATAGTCCAGAACTGACCTCCCCTTCCCCTTATAACTATCCTAAGACCCCCCCCCCCCCCC
>NC_031998.1:38881467-39039385 GCF_001879085.1 Nicotiana attenuata
CCTAAAGAACCCTTCCCATTTCTCTCATCTCCCCACTTCTCATCAAACCCTAACCGCCCAAAATCCCTCACCGGCGGCTAAGGCCCAATCACCCCCAAAATCTTTACCCCATAATTCCCACCCCCTTCTCATCCCATATCTATCTGTTATTTCGTTCAAAACCCTCCAGAATCTCTTAATCTTTAAATCTAGGGAAATCTTAAAATCTAAATCCACCCTTTTTCGATTTTTTCTCAAATCCCGGTTTGTTTGGGCTTAAAACCGACACCAATCGACTTCTCTTGTTGAGTGTTACAGGTTGGCGTTAGTTTTGTCTCGTTTCAAGATCGCTGGTTGCCGGTCAATTCACCATTGACCGGCCAGAACTATTGAGAGGCCTTTGTTATTGACCGAATTATGGCTAACATCGTCGCATACAACATTAGTTATACCCTCAAGCGTAAGCCAGTGCTTGTGTGGCGATGCCAGCTATCGTCCAAAATTCTTTTCTCTCCAGTCAACAATGTTTCACATGGTAATCCTCTACTTCTTAGAGTTGCTAATTCTATGTCTTAGTTTGATAATTATTAGTTTGATAGCATGCTTAGGTTAATTGAAAATATTTTAGCTTTTTGAATAATTATTTGATTTAGTTCTACTTAATTATAATTATTAGTTTGATAATTATTAGTTTGATAGCATGCTTAGGTTAATTGAAAATATTTTAGCTTTTTGAATAATTATTTGATTTAGTTCTACTTAAAGTTTAATCGATTAATTAGGTTATGATTTTAATTACGCATGTGCTTAATTGATAGGTCAGCTAGTTTGCTGATTGTGATTAATTTGTACCTGATAGCTTAATTTCAGTTTAGATTAATTAGTTGTTTAGTAAATGTTGGTTCTGTGGGATAAAAGAGGACAGTAGGTTGAGGTAAAGGCACTAGTTGGTATTAATTAAAACTTTAGGGGGGTAAATGAGATAGAAAATTAGAAAATCTTTCTTTTAGTTGATGGAAAGTTCTAGAAGAGTTTGGAAGGGGTTAGAATGTAGTAAATCAGAGGTCAAAAATGGTTAATTCTAGAAGCAAAAGGGGCTGGAAAAATTGAAAAATAGGCTGAAGGACAGCTGTCCATTTTTCAGTTAAAAAAGATACGTTATCCCCTAAATTTCAGCTGACAGATTCTCTCACATATTCCCTGATTTTTCTGCATAAAAACTCATTCACATTCTCATTTTGTGGACACCTTTTGATCTCTGCAGAATTCATATACATTCCTCTCTCTAGAACTCACACGAAAAAGAACAAGATTTCAGTAGAAAAGTAAAAGTTTTTTTTTTTGTAATTTCAAGCAAAAAAGCAGTAGAAGTTTTCAGCTGTTGATTTTGGTGTTAATCTTCAGCTATTTTTCTGGGTTGAGCTATTTCTTCATCTGTTTGAAGTTAATTGAGTTGTTGATACCCCTGCTGTTCGTAGATTTATTTTCTGGCTTTCTTTTAATTCTTGGCAGCTAGGTACGCTCTAAGTCCATTGTATAACTTTATTTGATTTTTCTTTTTATGGCTGAATATTGGAGTTGTTCGATTTAATGAACCTGTGTTAAATTCATGGATTCCTGAAGACTTTATTTGTTGCTTCTTTGCTTATTTGTTTGGTGTTTGAAATGCATTTGAATCCATTTATGTTGGAAACCCTATTTCATTATTTTAATTAGTGTTTGGACTGATTGGTTATGCAACTTATACGAGAGCTTATGAAATCAGTTGAAAAAGTGATATTAGGAGTTCAAATTATGAAATTTCAACCTTGAAATTGTTTCATTTGTAATTCTGGCAACATTGAGTTAATCATTTTATTTTAGTTGTTAAAACTTATGATTAGTAGCATACAAATGTAATTCTTATTAACCTCTCTTAGATAGGTTTGAAGTGTATAATTTTCCAAGCCACTGCTCAATCCTCCTTTTCTGATTGATTGAAAGTAGCAAGGAAAGACAAGCTAAAACTTTGTTGGCTCAAGAAGCAACTGAGGAGAGAGAAAGAGTAGTAAAGGAAATACAAGTAGCAGTCTCGGGTCAAAGGAATCAAGGAAGAATTTCTTCTGATATTGCGGTTACTCTTTCAGAATCTCATCCTGAGACCTAAGTATGCCATTCTCTTCGTCAAGAAAGATCGAGAAGCATAGAAGCCTTGACTTCAAGCTTAAGTCTTTTTTTAAAAAAGGGAACTAAGGCAACTTTTAGGTGCAGGGAAAGAAAAAGGCTAGCGAACCTCTTTTCCAGGCGGTACAATACAAAGGGCGAAGCTCGAGTAAGTTACTTTGAGTGACCTTCATGGCGGGTGTTCCGTTGTTAATGAGTTCGGAAAGAAGGTCAAGGATGAACAGTAGACAAAGACAAAGGAAAGAGGAGATGGAGCTGACCTTGCTGCTGACCTGGGAGCAGGCTTGCTAACCTTCGGCCATAGTGACTAGTGATGAGAGAAGTTGCTTAGGGACCTACGGAGCTAGAGACCAAAGCAGAGTCAATTCATATTAAAACCAGAAGAGGGAATTCAATGTCAATCGCCATCTCCTTGGCACACGTGACGGTTATCACCTCTACCACGTCCTCCTTAATGTCCCTTGTTATCTCGTGCGGAATTCTTCCTCTGTTGAGGCTTCTGCTGGTCATCTTTACCAGCTCTATCTCCTCTACCTAATCTCCTGCGACTTCGTCCTCCCCTTTTGCTCATAAGTAAGCTCTTCTCCACGGCGTATTTTGACTCTTACCTTCGCTTCTTTCATTCGCTTTCTTGTTTTTGGCTCAAGCAGTAGGTCCTTCGACCCTCAAAGCAATACAGTATACTCCTTCTATGCTGTTCAAAAAAAAAAACAAATGCAATTCAAAAAGTCAGCTCGAATATTTTCTTTTGTCTTCCTCCTTCACTCTACATCGTAGAGACAATAGGTTAAACTACTTCACGTACTTTCTCATAGAAATTTTTGAAAAACCTTGTTTTGGATTCCTAAACTTATTTATGAATTTCGCTTCGACATCACTTGGTAGAAATTAACCCTTAAACTTCAGAACTTCTTGTTCTTCGTAGCGCTTCTCCTCCAGCTCCCTCTTTTGTCGTACATGTGCTCACCATAAACTTGCCTTTTTGTTTTCTTCAACTTCGTGGTAATGAAATGTACCCGTTCCGGGTCCGAAATCTCTTTTAGTTCGAAATACTGGTCCATCGCGATTAACCAGTCTAAGGCCACATCACGGAGGGGTCTCGGCTTCCATAAAAAAAGGTTAGTAACTTCTACGCTAGTCTTCACAATTACTCCACTTCCCTAATTATCCGTGCTTCTCCTCCTCCTTCCCTTCCTTGCTTCGAGGAGGTTATATAATAGTAACAGAAGGAGACAGGTATAGAATAGAAGTCCGCCCCAGTCACTAAACCTAGGTCACCAAGCCTTAGGAGTGCTTCGCCGTGGGCTTGGAGTGACTTAATCTTGTTTTCTATAGAGCACCATTGATTGGTCTATTGGCAAAGAAAACCCGGGAATTCAAGATGTTGTTCTGTCCTCTGAACATTTATTATGCTGTCACTACTGCTTGTCAATTTAAATTGCATCAAAGCTCTCGTTCGAACTTCATATACGAGAATTCTAAACAAGAACTCGAGACTTGAAATGAATCCAAGTGGAGGTTCTTTCTCAGGGCGTAAGGAATAGCACGCAAAAGACAGCCTGGAAAGACAAAGACAGGATTTCAACATAAAAAGCGGTGGATGAGCGGTAATGGCTGGGGAAGGGGGCAAGTACATCCTTTTGTTCCAGTTCGTGGGAAATTGCTTCCATCACTAACCAGTTCAGCTCGGCTAGTGGGCTTTTGTGTTCGAACCTCGAATCCGGACCTGTTCGACAAGACCAGATCCATCAACAAACCTAGGTCCAATATTTGCGTGTACGAGCTAGCCATCAACAGACGGACATCCTTTTACCGCAGTCTTCCCCTATTGGGCATAGCCTTTTCTCCGTTAGGCTCCTGTAAGGGAGGGTATGAGAAAGGTCCCCCTCTCCCTTGTCAAAGCTTAGTTATCCATGAATGAGAACCCGTTTTGCTTGTTGGTTGGCTTATAATGGTTTGCATTTATCCGTGAATGAAATATATGCATTCTGAAATTTTGATCATATATTCAATTTTGAGTTTGCATTGTTAGCTGTTAATTTTCAAATCCATCTCTCGTTAAGGTTGATCTAAAAATAAACAAGTTTGAATACATGACCCTGTCAATACAACGAACCAATTCAAATGGGCTACATGAGGGTTTGGACCTACTGAGGTCTTTCAAGTCCGACATCTTTAAAGTCATGGCTTTACATTCACGTCAATACTCGATTTGTAAAGATTGTAAAAAATTAAGGGATTTTTTCTTATCTATACCATATATGAAATCTTATTACTAAAAATGTGCATAATTTCATTATTACCCGCCATGTTTATATTTTTCCTACAAAATTTATACCATTCATTAAATATCCAATATTAATAGCTGATTCCTTCCAAATTAGGCGCCTACAAATCTGGGATAAATATTTGAATAGCTTATTCCTTCCAAATTAGGCGCCTAAAAATTTGGGACTAAATATTTTTTCATATTCACATCAGATTTGTTTCCTCCTTTTTCTACAGGCTTCTCTTTCCTCATTTTTCACGTCCTCGCCCTGCAACTTTTAATCCACGCCCAGTAAGTCAACTCATGTCTCCAACATCATCCATTACCGAGATTCACCAGCAATTTGTTGCGCCTGAAGATACATTGGAATCTGATTTCGGGGAGTCTCCTATGAAGAAGAAAAAGAGAATCAAATTTTCCATTCCTCTAGCTCCAGTCAACAAATTTTCTATAAAAAATCTACAAATAAACTACAAATCAGTTTAAGTATGTATAAAGCAATATTGTTTTAATGGTATCTACAAATTACTACATTTATACTACAATTAAACTGCAATCTATGTTGAAAAAAAATGTTGACTACAAAATTTTCTCCTAATCTACAAATTTTCTACAAATCAGTTTACGTATGTATAAAGCAGTATTGTTTTGAAGGGTATCTACAAAATTACTACATTTATACTACAATTACACTACAATCTATGTTGAAAAAAAATGTTGACTACAAAATTTTCTCTTTATCTACAAAATTTCTATAAATAAACTACAAATCAGTTTAAGTATTGTATAAAGTTGTATTGTTTTTAAGGGTATCTATAAAATTACTATATTTATACTACAATTAAACTATAATCTATGTTGAAAAAATATGTTGACTGCAAAATTTTCTCTTCATCTACAAAATTTCACAAAAAAAAACTACAAATAAACCAACCTTTCTTATTCCATCTTCATCCTTGTCAAAGGCCCATGACTACTCATTAATGAAATCTTCAAGGTTGTATATGTACCAAATTGGTGTTGGCCACAGCCACCGCCAGTATTTGGCGTTATTATTGTATGGGATTTACAATGGGTTTCATATTGAATCTCTTTGGCTAAAAATCTGATTATAAAAAATGGGTCTCATCTCTGTATTTTTTGAGAAGAAGAAGGAATGGAGAAGAGAAAGAAATGGGAGGGGGAAAACAGTGCTGGTCAGATCTTGGGAATTAAGGGGAGAGAGAAACGTGGGATATATGGACACCTTTAATTAAGGAGTAAAAAACTGCCAATTAATTATACCTCTAAATTAATTATGGTATATAAATGGTAATTTGGTATGCTGAAATGGAATTAACTCAAACCTTAAACATTTAGGGTAATAAGGTTTCATATGTGATATAGGAAAGTAAAAATCCCAAAAATTAATTCGGTAACCTTATCCATTGTGAAGGGCTGACATTATATTCCCTGGTGATGCTTGTTCATAGTAGTTTTAGGTATAAATGTAAGCAAATAATCTAGCGCTAATTTTGTAAATTACTTCAAAAAAATTGATCTTGTTTTCTTTTGTGGTTGTATATGTAATTTTGTCTATGAATGGGTTAACTTCACAGTCCCCTTTATGAATTAATCTGATGATAGGCAACTGTTAACGTAAGGTCACTGAGCCCGGCCCAATCTCAAAGGCTGTTGGAGCCTCTGAATTGAAATCTCATAGCCACGTGAGTTTGAAATTATCCAGCAAATTTTCCTAATCATATGCTAGTAATTTAGTCAGGATATAGTCACTGTAATTCGAGAGTTAAGCACAATTCATGTTAACCCTTTGCTATAAGAATTATCTGGCGAAATTATTATCTCCATCCACACTAGCATTTCATAAATCATGACTTCACGGACAACCTTAATAGTTTAAGGAAATGAATCAAATGTCGTAGTTTGCTTTAGGCATGTTTGAATAAATCATCGTGACTGTGGATCCCGTGGCATAATCATGATATGTAAACCCCAACTCACGAGTGCGCGTTTCACGCGACTTGACCACAACTTCAAATAATAATAATAATAAACATGTTGTAAATCGCGGGTACGTTTCACGTGACGCGGTTTGCAATGTGTATCAAAACGACAAGTATACGATATCGTAACTTATTCAAAGAAATAACCCCATAAATATTAAAAGCGTTTAATTGATTAATTATAAGTCATTAGAAATTAAAAATGCACAATAGGTTTTAAACATTTAATAAATCAGATAATTAGGCCAACTGTTAATAGTTGAGCGACCGTGCTAAAACCTACAGAACTCAGGAGTGCATCACACCTTCTTCCGGGTTAACATAATTCCTTATCCGGTCTTCTGATTTTTGCGGACTTTAAAACAGAGTCAATTTCCTCGATTTGGGATTTTAAAATGAACCGGTGACTTGAGACACCATTATAATTATTTCAAGTGGCGACTCTAAATTAATTAAATAATCCCATTTCAAATAATGTCACTTTAATTGGAAATACTCCCTATTCCTCGGAAAAAGGAGGTGTGATAGGCTAATCTCTAAATACAATGTAAATTATAGATATATTTTAAATAGCAGGCTTAAAAGTGGCTATTGCTGCACTTCGCCCGAGAATGGACTCGACAAGCCAGAATACCAATTAAACTCTTTACTTTCGACTTAAATATGTATATATTATAAATTATATTTACTTCAATTTAGATTGTATATGAAAATTTTGATTTGAATATTTAATTTTTTGATTGAAAAAATTACAATCCAAATAAGAACGGATTCGATCGTTTTCGGATTAATCAAATTGGATATTTTGCATTTTGAATCGATAAATTGAAATTATACGTTCTTCGTACAAAAAAGGAACATACATGTAAAGTATTCATGTCAAATTGCCTTAATAGTTCATCATTCTTACCAAATTCATGTAGATAAAGTATTCATGCAAGCAATGAAACTATTATTACTAAGGAAATAGAGCAAAACATTAATATGGCCCTAAGGATTAACAAGTTAAATATAGTAAGACCATACCAAATTAGATAGTATCGCGGCTTCAGCCTTATGTGTTCACAAATGCATAAAATGGAAATTGGCGCTGATAAGAAAGAAGAAAACCCTATATTGAATTTAGTTGTGTATCTGATATTGAACTTAGTAATTAGTATTTGATATATGAGCTAATGTTTATTGGGTGAGATATCGGAAATCTGAAGTCCTAAATTTCGAAATCTAATTTTTTTAAAATTTAAATCTAAAATCCAAAAAGTTTAAACTTCAATTTGCATTTCAGGTTTGCCCAAACTATGTCTACTTCTACTTTAACTCCTAATTTTGGATGTCTCAAGATGGAAAAGCAAAGGAAACACGACACTATCATCGCTTATAATCATCACAAGTTTTGATTATTTTTGTCTAACTAAATAAACTTAATCTATAATTAATTATGAAAATGTTCTCTTTTTTTGTTCTAGTGAAGCTTTGTTACGTGGCTCGTACAGCTGACACAAATTATATTAGATAAATACATAAAGAGACACTTAAATTTGGCCTCAAATGTCTATCTCAACACTTCAACTTACTCAATGATCAAGTAGACACTTCAACTTGGCACATGCGTGTCTTGTGGACATCCTCGTCTGGTAAGCTTAGAGCGTGAGCTACAATTGCTTATGACATGGAAAAGTGACAAATAAAAAATTGACACGTGTAATTTTTTAAAAAAAAAGAATAAAACATTTCATTTAAAAAGAAAAAGAAAAAGAAAAACCTTAGAAAATCCTATTTACCATCTCCTTCACCGCCTTCCCTCTTTCTTCTTCTCCATAAATTTCCACCAAATCCTTTAACCTTCATTTTTCTATTCAATTTCACTTTCATTTTTGTTTAGAAAATTTATCATCTCTATTCAATTTCATTTCCATTATTTTTAGAAAATTCATCATTTGCTTCAATAATTCATCAAAATGTTGCATCGTCATCTAATTATTCGTCGTCGTTCTCGTTTCTATCGACACCACAATTCGGAATCAGCGGTGTCGATGATTCTGACAACACAACATAGAGGATTCAACAATGGTTGCACTTGCAAACTAGGGTTAAGGCCCGGTCCAAATTCATGAAAATATTAGTAACAATTCAATCGGCAGCTTGTCTAATTCGATCGGATATTAGAATCGAAAAAAATAATGCTTCTTCTATTTGCTTATCCTTTATTTTCATGGTTGCCATAAAAATAATAACACCGTTCAGAATTATGGGTTATGGAATGGTATATTTGGTGTTATTCTTGTTGGGGTGGCGTGAGGGTGGTGATGAGTTTGTGATGGTGGCAGAAGAGTGGTTGTAACGACCCGATCGGTCGTTTTGAGCATTTGCACTTCGCTCGGTTGTTTGAGGGCCTGATTAGCTCCATATGACATATTATGACTTATGTGAATCATCGGTTTTTGGTTTTTCAGGTTACTCGGAATTTATTTAGGGAATGATTCTCAGCTAGAAGGTTTAAGTTGAAAAAGTTGACCGGATATTGACTTATGTGTAAACAACCTCGGATTTAAATTTTAATGGTTCCGCTATCTCCGTTAGTTGATTTTGGAATTAGGAGTGCGTCCGAAATGTGATTTGGAGGTCTGTGGTAGAATTAGGCACGAATTAGCGAAAGTTATAATTTTGGCGATTTTGGCCGAGTGAAAATTTTAATATCGGGGTCGAAATAGAATTCCGGAAGTTGGAGTAGGTTCGTGGTGTCATTTTTGACTTATGTGTAAAATTTGAGGTCATTCAGACGTGATTTGATAGATTTCGGTGTCGTTTGTGGAATTTGAAAGTTTAGAAGTGTTGGGTTTTTAAGGTATTTAATTAATATATTAAATAATTAAAAGAGGGTGAATGGGAAATGGAGGGAAATGAAATTTTTGAGTGAAATTTTAAGTTCCCCCTCCCTTGGCAAATGGGCATTGTCCCATATTGGAAGAGGAAGAGGTTTTTTATGGGTATATAAGCAATTGCTCTTCTTCTAGCTCTTAAAGAGTTGAGAAGAAGGCAAGCCTCGCGCCGTCGTCGTCGCTCACTCGGCTCGGCTACGGATTCGGATTCGGATTCGGATTCGGATTCGGATTCGGATTTGGTCAAATGATCGATTGATTGATTAACTTTTTGGACCAAATTTATTTGTTAATAGTAAAATATTAACAGAAATGTTATTAAATATTTGTTTTAATAACAAAATATTAATATTAAATACTAATATTAAATCCAATCCGTTTTTCTGTTTTGGTAACAGAAAAGTAACTACCCTCTTCAATTTTCCCTCTTTATTTTCCCTCTTTATTATTGAGTAAATGGCCATTTATGTAATGGCATTTATGTTGTGGGCGTTTTGCATAAACAGCCATTCTGAAGAGACCCAACTTTGGCTATAAATACAACACTATTCTGCTCAGAATTTTAACTACAATTTTCTGAGTTTCCTCTCCTTCTTCTGCATACTTTTAGCATCAAAACAAAGCAAAAAGTAAGTGTGATTTGCTACCGAACTTTGTGTTCGCTGAAACACTGGGGTTTGAAGTACCACTACACCAGTGTGTAATTCGTTCTATCCTGGGAGGAAATAATCCATAACCTTGGGTACTAGGAGGGGATTAAATTACTTAAGGAAACACTGTGAATTCAGTGGGCTCGAATTGGTTTGTGTCATTTCTGTTTATATTCATTACTGTTTATATTCATTTATATTTCCATAATTTATTTTACAAATGCAGTGTAATAACAAGCTTAAGGAATTTAATAATTTATTTTCTGTATTTGTACTTACTGTTTCTGGAAGAGTAAAACCTTTGTGGTTTTGTACTCTATTAAAATCTACGTGATTTTAACGTTTGTGTCATTCTTTTACAGAAATGACTAATGAGAATGAGAACCAAGCGGTTCCAATGGTGACTGCGAATGCGTCAACAAGCCGAACGACACCGGCAGCATTGGCACCGGCGGAGAAACCCGGAAAATTTTCCGAGATTGATTTCAAGCGCTGGCAGCAAAAGATGTTCTTCTATCTGACTACTCTAAGTCTCCAGAAGTTCATCAAGGAAGATGTTCCTGTGCTGTCCGATGAAACTCCAGAAACTGAACGCTTTCTCGTAATTGAGGGATGGAAGCATTCAGATTTTTTGTGCAAGAATTATATTCTAAGCGGGCTGGAGGATGGTTTGTATAACGTCTACAGTGGCGTGGAAACGTCAAAGGAACTGTGGACTGCGCTTGAAAAGAAATACAAAANAAAGTTCAAAGGGAAACCTACTTATCCAGATGCAATTAATCCTTACTTGTGAATCACGCAGTTTTTCATGCATACTTCCGTGATATAGCCATTCCCCATTCATGTGGGGGATTGTTGGGTTTTTAAGGTATTTAATTAATATATTAAATAATTAAAAGAGGGTGAATGGGAAATGGAGGGAAATGAAATTTTTGAGTGAAATTTTAAGTTCCCCCTCCCTTGGCAAATGGGCATTGTCCCATATTGGAAGAGGAAGAGGTTTTTTATGGGTATATAAGCAATTGCTCTTCTTCTAGCTCTTAAAGAGTTGAGAAGAAGGCAAGCCTCGCGCCGTCGTCGTCGCTCGCTCGGCTCGGCTTCGGCTTCGGCTACGGCTACGGCTTCGGCTTCGGCTTCGGCTTCGGATTCGGATTCGGATTCGGATTCGGATTCGGATTTGGTCAAATGATCGATTGATTGATTAACTTTTTGGACCAAATTTATTTGTTAATAGTAAAATATTAACAGAAATATTATTAAAATATTTGTTTTAATAACAAAATATTAATATTAAATACTAATATTAAATCCAATCCGTTTTTCTGTTTTGGTAACAGAAAAGTAATTACCCTCTTCAATTTTCCCTCTTTATTTTCCCTCTTTATTATTGAGTAAATGGCCATTTATGTAATGGCATTTATGTTGTGGGCGTTTTGCATAAACAGCCATTCTGAAGAGACCCAACTTTGACTATAAATACAACACTATTCTGCTCAGAATTTTAACTACAATTTTCTGAGTTTCCTCTCCTTCTTCTGCATACTTTTAGCATCAAAACAAAGCAAAAAGTAAGTGTGATTTGCTACCGAACTTTGTGTTCGCTGAAACACTGGGGTTTGAAGTACCACTACACCAGTGTGTAATTCGTTCTATCCTGGGAGGAAATAATCCATAACCTTGGGTACTAGGAGGGGATTAAATTCCTTAAGGAAACACTGTGAATTCAGTGGGCTCGAATTGGTTTATGTCATTTCTGTTTATATTCATTACTGTTTATATTCATTTATATTTCCATAATTTATTTTACAAATACAGTGTAATAACAAGAAGTTCTTAGGCTTGAATCCGGGGGTAATTTGGTGTTTTGACGTTGTTTTGAGTAATTCGAAGGTTTGACTAAGTCTGAATGATGTTATGGGATGTGTTGGTATGTTTGGTTGAGTTTCCGAGGGCCTTGGGTGAGTTTCGGGTGGTTAACAGATCATTATTTGCCTTTAGAAGTTGGCAGATTTCTGGTATTTTGTTGCATAGATTTCCTTCATCGCGTTCGCGAAATGGTTATAGAGAGCTGAGGATTTTTTGTTCATCGCATTCGCGAAGGGGAGGACGCTATGTGAAGGTTGAACCTGAGTGTGCATCGGCGTACGCATATGAGGGGTCGCGTTCGCGAAGAGAAATAGGGGCAGCTGGGGACCCCAAGCCGTTGGTCTACGCGTTCACGAGGAAGGCGTCGCGTTCGCGATGTGTTGAGCTGGATAAGGTACGCGTTCGCGAGTGGGGTATCGCATTCGCATAGAAGAAATTCCGGGTCTGAGGCAGTTGTGCTTCGCGAACGTGAGGGTACTACCGCGTTCGCGAAGAGGAAAATCTGGGCAGGCAGTGTTATATTCAAAATCGAGGGTTTGAACCCATTTTGAGCTAGAGACCACGGATTTGGGCGATTTTTGAAGGCATTTTCAGGGAGTTGATTGGGATAAGTGTTCCTCACTTGATTTTGGTTAAATTCCATGATTGTATCTTGATTTCTATCATCTAAATTGAGAATTTGGGGGAAAAATTGGGGGGAAAATGGAAGAGTTCTTGAGAGAGTAATTTGGGGATTTGAGGGACCAAATGAGGTCGGATTTTGATGAAATTGGTATGGGTAGACTAGTGAATGAATGGGTTTTCAAGTTTTGTAATTTTTGTCAGATTGCGAGACGTGGGCCCGGGGCCCGAGTTTGAGCCGATTTCGGATTCTTGGTCTAATTTGGTAGTTTTCCTTATGGAATTTATTCCTTTAGCATATATTGATGGTATTGTACTGGTTGTGAATATATTCGAAGCATATGGAGGCCGAATTGAGGGGCAAGAGCATCGCGGAGTAGAGATTTGATCGGTTTGAGGTAAGTAACGATTGTAAATCTAGTCCTGAGGGTATGAAATACTAGATTTTGTGTCATGTGACTATTTTGAGGTGACGCACATGCTAGGTGAGGGGTGTGTGGGCGTGCACCGTTGGGGGTTGTGACTTGGTCCGTCCCGTATCAACTGTAAAGCTGAATATTTTGTTGAAACTACATGCTTCCTACGTGTTTTAGCAAGAATTTCTGTAGATCAGGTTGGATGACATATTTAGGCCTTATGCTAGTATTGTTTGGACCCTTAGAGGTCTTTTCTTGCTATCCTCTCATTGTTTTCGATTGGAAATCTATACTCAGTCATGCTTATACTTATACTGCATAACTCAGTCTTTATTACTCTATTTTGATGCATCATATAAATGTTGTTTGGCTGAGTACTTTGTTCTTTTCCTGAGAGCCCGAGAGGCTGGAGAGGTTGATGACCGAGTGAGGCCGAGGGCCTGATTGTGAAGATATTTATGGGATCGGGCTGCACACCGCAATATATTTTATTGATTTATGACTAAATGAGGCCGAGGGCCTGATTGATTTATGCCATGATTGGCTTGTTATAGCGCATGGGCTGAAGGAGCCCCTCCGGAGTCTGCACACCCCCAGTGAGCGCAGGTGTTACACCTCCTTTTTATGCACCCGTGAGGGTGTAAAGGAGTTTTTCCAATTAAAGGACAATCGGGACGGGATTTATTATTTAAGAATTCAGAGTCGCCACTTGGGAGATTAATGCTGTCCCAAGTCACCGGTTGAATCCCGAATCGAGGAAGAATTGACTCTGTTTAACAGTCCGCAAACCAGAAATCCGAGTAAGGAATTCTGTTAACCCGGGAGAAGGTGTTAGGCATTCCCGAGTTCCGTGGTTCTAGCACGGTCGCTCAACTGTCATATTTGGCTTATTTATTTGATTTTAGTACATGTTTTAATCTATGTGCTTTTTAACTTTGAACCGCTTTATTATTATTTTTTAAGGAGAATTGCAACGTCGTGAAAATACGTCTCGAACCACGTCACATAAATGCACCCGTGGTTTTTGACACATTTCGACTTCATTGGGATTTGGATTTGGATTTGGGTCACATAAATGTGCACCCGAGTTTAGGGAGGTAATATTATTAAATGCCGGGCCTAAAGCAACTAGCGTATTATTAACTTTGCGGGAGGCCATGGAATTCGCTAAATGGCTCGTCCCGAGGTCTAAATATTTTATTGAAATAGTTAAGAGGGCCTAAAGCAACGTGTTTATTTTTAAGGCCAATCTAAAAGAGCTACGATTCTCTACCAGGTATTATCTCTAAAAGGGCCTAATTAACTGGTGTTACTAACTGAAAATTATCAGAGGCAGCCCAAGAATAGTCTTCAACAAGTTGGGCTTCCTTGTTCATGTGAGCTAACTAGAGACATTTAGGCATAGGCCTGTAACTGATGTTGAGGAGCCCAAACAGAAAACAAACCATAAATTGGCATTCAGCAAATTAATTTCGGGCCAGCCCCTCATTCAGCACATGAGAACTAATTCAAATTGCTTGGGCTTCCTGGCACGCCTATTTTAGTTGGCTTTGGATTTTTATCCAATTCCTTTTAACCTCGAAATCAAACCAATATCAATATGCTTCAAAGTTAAACTAACTTGCAACAACCACAAGGATTAAACGCGAGCAGATTAACTAAAGTACCTAAACAATCCGAAATTACTAACGATTTTAAACTACCAAACAGGCCATGATCCAGTTTTAAAACGATTGGCATTTTGACATAATTAAACCTTTACACAATTTAGACTACTAACAATGCTGGTGGTCCAATTTCAAAGTAGCTGAAACATTTTTAAACAACTACGCCTTAACTGCAATAGCCCTAATAAACTGGTGTGCCTCAATACTAATGACTCCTCTGAATTCCTAATTTCAAATTAACACATGGCAACATGAATAACAATCCCAAACTAACTTAAAACTAACATTACTAAACACAACACTCAGATGATCGTGAAAGGAAATCGAATCAACTTAACAGTCCAATACAGTCCACTTTTAGTTGCAAACGAAAATCTAGTGAAATTCTGAAGTATACATGAAATAATATGAAAACTGCCAGAGAAGCCAGCCATAGTTACAAACGAGAATCTACTGGAATTTTATACTACATGAGATACAATAGACATGTCAACGGAGATTCATTCAGCATTTTACTTCATGTCCACAAACTTGAAAGTTACAGGATATGTACCTGGGAAATAGAACAAAATGAAGGAGAAAGTAGAATCAGCCAGCAGTAGTCAACAATCAACAGTGTTACGCAGCAGAGAACAAACAACAGCAACCCAGAAATTGATTCAACAGTCCAGAAATATTCTAAATCAAACTAGACCAGTAAATTGACCAAAAAACAACTTGAATAACCCAAATGAACTCGAAACTAAACCCAGGAACACCTCTGATCCTTCAGCCAACAAAACACAAGGATTTTTCAATCTAACAGCTAGAACTTGAAATCAATCTAAGAAGTTTTAATGTAACAGTACTTTTTGGAGTTTTCTGTTGCTTTTTTTTTTGAATTTTGGAAATCTAAGATCCCTTTTTTTTTTGAATTTTGAATGTCAAACTTCAGATCTGTAAAAAAAATTGTAGAACACCTTTTTGGGGGGAATTTTTCAGGGGCTCCCAAACTTGTTCAAGAAGGCATTAGGGGTGCCTTTTATAGGCAAAGAGTGGGGCAAAATATTCTGGAAGCTTTCACACATTTTTCCCCCTTTTAATTTCAGAATTCACCTATTAAACCTTCAATTTCTGACTTGTTTCTCAAGTCACTGCCCTAAGTTTGCTAAAATCTACACTAAAGTCCTATTCTAGAAGTCCCTAGGGTGTTCTTTTAATCGTACAATACCTATACTACCCTTATCTTGGTTCTAAAATTACCATTTTGGCAAAACATGCCATTTTCAATCCCTGAAATACCCTCAAACCTCTCCTAGAATTACCAACATGTTTTAATCAATTGCACTTAACCAATTTATCCTGAAACCTAAATTTATTAAGGCTTAAACAGTAATCTAAAGAAAAACCCTAATTAACCAGTTTCCAATTGAACTAATTAACCCTAGCTAATATCAATTATTGAAATTCAAATGATCTAAACTAACAACAAAATTAAAACTATTAAATCATTATTAAACACAACTAATCATGGAACTAATCTGTCAGAATTTGATCAACAGGTAACAATTAACATAATCGAAAACTAACCAGAATCAAAACAAATTATCCAAACAACAGTTAAATTGAAACCCTATAGCCCTAATTTAAGTATCATGCAGGAAAAAATACCCTAATTGAAGCTAAACAAAAAAGTCAAAGAAGACTCAAAAATCAGAAAAGAAAAGAACAAGAAGGCTTACTGATTATGGAACAAACTCTAGCCAGCCATTGTTGTTTGAATCCTCCAAGATTCTTGACATGTAACATCCCTAATCGTGTGTTTTCAAAAGAAAACACGTGATTAGGGATATTACGGTCCAAAATCCCCAAGATTTCTGAGTTAGGGTTCTGCCGGAATTGGGATTTAGAATTTGTAATATTCCGGGCAGATTCGAGGGTTTCTAGGTATGGATTAATGATAAGGGAGGGATGAGGAACATATAGTATAAATTTGGGCCGGTTTGGGTGAGTTTATGACTTGGCCTGAAAACTTAGATTGAATATTCGAGGAGTTGGGTTGGGATTCGAGGGACATGGATATGGGGGTTGGGAAGACGAGGTGAAGGAGAGTATGGTGTGAAATTTTGGGGGCCATCGGAGCATCGCCGCCGCCGGCGGCGATTTCCGGCCGGCGGCGCTAGGGCGAAGGACGGCGGAGCAGGGTGGAGTTAGGGTGGATCCGGTGGCCGGCGTTACAAAGAGGGGGGTACGAGGAAGAAAAATTTGGTCTTTAGGGTTTGGTATTATTTTGGACACTTATATTTAAAGTCCAACATTGATCAAGGGCCGTTGGTTGAGGGTGATGGACGGTTGAGATTACTCGACGCCAAAACGGATTGATAACCTGGGGACTGGACCGGGTGGGGAGACGGACTGGGCCAAATTGGTCTGGGCTGAAGCAAATTGGAGTGGGGTCGTTTGGACTTAAACCAAATTTGGCCCAATTCAACTAGCCTAATTCCCTTTTATTAATTCATTTTGTTTTCTTTTTATTGCTTTTGCTTTTGTATTTTATTTTATATTTTTGTATTTTTATCTTGCATTTTTCTGATTCTATAACATGTAAAAAAAATTAAAACCAATACTTAATATAATTCGAGATTACACTATTCAAATCCCAAAATTACTTAAAATTCTACTTAAAAGATAAATGCAACAGTTAACAATTAAAAGTGCAAAGAAACTATTTTTGTAATTTTCTTTAATTCTAAACAAATCCATACCTAAAAATGTGAGATTAAATTCCTAAATGCAAATGCATATTTTTGTATTTTTAATATGAATTATCATGTAATCAATTAACACCAAATTCAACAAAACCCACAAAAATTGTAGAATCATTTTATTTGAAACTTTTGGAATAATTTGCTTAGGGCAAAAATCACGTGCTCACAGCAGGTACCTACTGAGTGCGAGTGCCGAGTGATGAGTGACTGGGAGGCATGAGTGATGGTGAGGTTTGCCCGAGGGGCTGTATACGAGTGATGTTTGCCCGAGGGGCTGTTTATGATTTTATCATTTTGCTCACTTTTGCATTGAACCTTTGTTCGAAAACTGTTGAAAAATATTTTTAAATGATTTTACTGGAACTGAATTTAAACAAGGTGATTTGATTCAAACTATGGTTTTAAAAGCGTGCCGTATTTTACTGAGTTTCTGTGCTATGAACTTTACTTGCATTATTGCTCGTCACTACTTCTCAGTCTTTATTTACTGTTGTTACTTATTGATTTGGCGTACTCACGTTACTCCCTGCACCTTATGTGCAGATCCAGGCATTTTTAGGCACAGTAGCGGGTGTTGATGATTCAGTTGCAGATCCATCAGAGTTAGCAAGGTAGCTGCCCGGCGATCGCAGCCCTGCTTTCCTCTCTCTTTATCTTCCCTTAGTTGTATTAAGTTATTTCCAGACTATGTTGGTTTTGATATTGTCAAACAGCAGTAGTAGATGCTTATGACTAGTGACACCCCGATGTTTGGCTTTCTTTTCCGCACTTTTGTTTTGATGTGAACTCCTTTATGAAGGTTTTATACTAAATAGCTTTGGAATTATCTTTGAAAAGAAAATATCAATTTTTTTTGGTAATGTGTCGGCTTGCCTAGTACGATGATAGGTGCCATCATGACAGGGTTAGTTTTTGGGTCGTGACAAGTTGGTATCAGAGCCTAGGTTACATAGGTCTCACGAGTCATGAGCGGGTTTAATAGAGTCTTGCGGATCAGTACGAAGACGTCTGTACTTATCTTCGAGAGGCTGCAGAACCCTTAGTAAATTTCACATTCTTGAATTCTTATCGTGCAGTATTGATTCCGCTTGAAGCGTAATCCTTTGAATTCCTTCCACGCATTCGTATGCGCACTTGAGCGCTAGGTATCAGTTGTACATCGACAGCTTACGATTCTATGGATGAGGTGCGAGATGTGATGTCAGTATGCTGATGAAGGGCCAGTCTGGAGGACTTGAGGTCGGGTTTTGACCGTAGCTTGAGCACAGAGATGTTGATTGCGTGAGCGTGCTTGTGGATTTATATGTCCGGTAGTTTCCCTATTAGTGGAATTTGTGGCTGGATGGCTACGTGATGAGTATGATGTGACTACGAGATGAGTTCATATGATTTGAATGTGACGAGAAGGATTTGCTTGAGGTGTAGAAAGAACTATTTGGTGCTTGATTCCCATCCTGATTTGACGTATAGTCTCGAGTTATGAGTGTGATGGAGGATCCTTTTCATGTTGTTTAGTTGAGGAGTAAAGTAGATTTTCATGTCGTGATATGAGTTCAGACTGAGGAAGATTAAGTGATTGCGTAATGTTTATGACTGTGGAAGGGTATAAAGAGATGTTAGTTTGAGACAAAGCAGGTGGTTAGTCTCCTACAGGGTGTCCTGAGGGTCGTGTGACCCCTATGTTATTTTGTAGTGGGTTCTCTTTTAACAGTAAAATATATGTGTTGCAATTTGAGTTTGGATCTCTTGTGAGAGTGGGCTTGACTGTTACAAGGGTGAATGCGAGATTTGCAGATGATTCGAAATGCTAGATGGTTTGTGTTACATGAGCTTATGGAGGATTTCGTTGAATCTCACCGCGATATTATGGCTATAATAAAGTATGGGTATTGTGAGTTATGGTGTGTTTCGATCTATGGTTTTGAGCCAGGTGGGGGAGTCCGCTATTGATAAGTTGATTATACGGCGATGTGTTCTATTGGTTTCGATTTGAGGTATACTTGTGAATGAGTTATGTTCAACAGAGGGTGAAATCAAGGATGACTTGAATAAAGGAATTTCTGGGTACGAGTTGTATTAGGCTTTATGAGTATATGAGAATCACTGAATGATTTGAGTTGTTATTGGTGAAGGATGTAATGCGCATGGAGCAAGAATTTATTTGGTTGCATTAAGGTGGGGTTACTTCCTTGGGTGTTGGAGTGCTAATGGGGCACATGTCGTTCGGTCCGTTTGATCAGTCTAATTGAGACTTGAGCAGAGTGGATGACTCTCGAGAATGGTTCTAATGAATTCAAGATTTGTACATGGCAATTGAGAATGTTGCGGATTTGTATATGGCTAGAAGCTGAGAGTTACATTGGATGGTGTCGAGACTCGCAGTATTTCTATATCATTATGGATTCTACATTCAGTATCAGGAAGGTAAAAATGAACAGCTTTAAATTCACAGAAGGTCTCTTCAGAGTAGGTATCTCGGTTGTGGTACTTTTGGGGTGCTTAAGAGAGCATTCAACAGCTTATGAGCCTTAGGGCGGTGTGGTTCTATGCTAAGGTCTCGTGTGGTGAGTCTTGGTTGAGGATTATAGTATTATGGCGAGGAGAAGTATCAATTTGAAGGTAATTCAGAAGGAACTCGGATTAATAGGACAACTTGGTAGTAGGTTAGATCGGCATGGTAATGGATATGATCGGTTCTTTGGGTGCTTATGATGTGGTGGGTTTCTACAGGTGTTTCGTGGCAATCCTCTTGGGTTTTTGGTGACCTGCGTAGCTTGGTTGAGATAGGAGGATTCAGTCCTGACGGTTTGGTTTTGTGCAAATTGGATTCGGAGAGTTCTCGATGGTTTCTACCACGGTTTGAGATGTATATTTCCTACTGGTGTGTGGAGCATGTTACGTATTGTGATTTTCTCCTGGATGGGATCAGATGGAAGATTCTTAGCTAATTGAGTATGTAGTTTGCTTGCGACCCATAGTTGATCTTGAGGTTTTTGTCTTTTTCATATAATGGCATAATAGGTGTGGTGTGGCATGTAGGATTGAGATTTGCATGTGCAAGGTCACGATTCAGTTATTGAAAGGAAGGTCCTGAATTCTTAGGCAGCATGGACAGTTTCAGATGACTAGGTAAATGACATTTCTACTTGGTATGGCTTGATGAGAGTATACATTACAGAAGGGGCAATGTGTTTTGATTTATGAATACTTCATTGGTGTTGTGGCACTCGCTTGTTTGATCTACTGCCGGTGTTCAAATTTTGCCTTGTGGCACAGAAGAATTATAGAAGTATTCCTTGTGGGATGATCGTGTATTGGAGTAGTGTTAGACATTCAAGCGGTGAAGTTGAGATAGGATATGGTGATCCATGTGTTCTATGTATTTGGAGACTGGGAGTTCTCATGAGTAGGTTGTTTCGTGGTTGTGGACTGTGAAAACGTAGCCGAGGTTGGTCAGAAGATAGCATGTGTTATGATTTAGTTAATGTAGACTTTTGGAGGGTTATTTATCTATCGTGATTGACCAGAGTTGATTTGGGGTTCATTGGTAGGCCTAGTATGAATGTGTTTTCTACATCGGGTCGGATTGGTTGACTCCGTACTGTTGTTGTTGAGGGATGTGTCATTCGGTTAGAGTTGAGCTTACTCATTTTCCAATATGTTCTATGATTTACCCTTCTATGCTACGAGGGGTTGTGATTCGTTGGTTATATACACCCATGGTACGGTTCTATTTGGGCCTTATGGCAGAATTTGAGCGAGATGGGTATTAGGGTGTTGAATGATTGATTGCACATTAATTATGTTCATTCCGGACTATGGTATTGAGTTATTTGCTTCTCAGTGGTTATGGTCATACACTTTTGGTGCTAAACGTCAGATTGCGCGTGGTTGTTGATTTTTAGCATTTTGACTTGAAGTATTTCATGTGGACCAGTGTTTGGATGGGATCGCACATTACAGCGAAGTTATGTTGGGATATGATCCTTTGTGTTATATTCGTGTGTTTTGGTTCTACGGTGTGTGATGGGTTCTTAGCATTGCATTGTGGTGGTACTGGTTGAGCTTGCGGGATGGTTCTCTCATTGGAGTCATTTTCTATGTTTGAGTACGTTTGAATTGTTGCGTATTGGTGCACAGATTTCACGGTTTGTGGCTCTGGGTAGTATTGGTGTGGCATGTCAGTAGAGTAGCTTGTATTTGATAAGATGAGGTCGTCGGAGCTAGAATGTATGCTATCGGATATGATTGCGGTATATTTAAAAGGGTAATATCGCTGATCGGCTTAGAAATTGGCTATAGTTCTGGTCGAAGGAGAGGGAGCTCCACAACTGGTTGATCTGATGAATGGTTATGAGTTGTTGCGTACTTCTTTCATCGTTGGCAGTATATGAAGGTGTTAGAACGAGGCTCTATTTGATAAGAGGTTTATTACCAGCGTTTGGTTGTTTTGGGCAGCTGCTGTGATTAGAAATCATCGTTGTGAGTGTTTAAGTTATGTGGTGTATCATGTGATTTCATCTTGGGTTATGGCTATGATTGGATACAGCTTGTTCAGACTTATATAGTGTGTGGATGCATGACTCTGATCTTATAGAAAATTTCGAATATGGAAATTGGATTCTAAGGCTTATGGGCTAGGTTGGATTAAGACATTTCAGTCATGTTCTGTTATCAGACCTATACGGGATAGGGTGACGTGGGATCACCCCCGAGTATGCGCATGGTAAGGTTACACGGTGATTTGATGACTTTTGGAACAACTCCGGGCATGTTCCAGGACAAACGTATGTTTAAGTGGGGAGGATGTAACGACCCGACCGGTCGTTTTGAGCATTTGCACTTCGCTCGGTTGTTTGAGGGCCTGAGTATCTCCATATGATGTATTACGACTTATGTGAATCGTCGGTTTTTGGTTTTTCAGGTTACTCGGAATTTATTTAGGGAATGATTCTCAGCTAGAAGGTTTAAGTTGGAAAAGTTGATCGGATGTTGACTTATGTGTAAACAACCTCGGATTCGAATTTTTATGGTCCCACTAGCTCTGTTAGGTGATTTTGGACTTAGGAGCGCGTCCGGAATGTGATTTGGAGGTCCGTGGTAAAATTAGGCATGAATTGACGAAAGTTGGAATTTTGGCGATTTTGGCCGGCAGTAGAAATTTTGATATCGCTGTCGGAATGGAAGAAAGTTGGAGTAGGTTCGTGGTGTCATTTCTGACTTGTGTGTAAAAATTGAGGTCATTTAGACGTGATTTGATAGGTTCCGGCGTCGTTTGTGGAATTTGAAAGTTTAGAAGTTCTTAGGCTTGAATCCGGGGGTAATTTGGTGTTTTGACATTGTTTTGAGTGATTCGAAGGTTCGACTAAGTTTGAATGATGTTATGGGATGTGTTGGTATGTTTGCTTAAGGTCCCGAGGGCCTCGGGTGAGTTTCGGGTGGTTAACGGATCATTATTTGGCTTTAGAAGTTGGCAGATTTCTAGTATTTTGTTGTAGAGATTTCCTTCACCGCGTTCGCGAGAAGGCTATCGCGTTCACGAAGGGTTATAGAGAACTGAGGAATTTTTGTTCACCGCGTTCGCGAAGGGGAGGACGCGAACGCAAAGGTTGAACCTGAGTGTGCATCGCGGACGCGTATGAGGGGTCGCGTTCGCGAAGAGAAATGGGGGCAGCTGGGGACCCCAGGCCGTTGGTCTTCACGTTCGCGAGGAAGGCGTCACGTTCGTGATGTGTTGAGCTAGATAAGGTACACATTCGCGAGTGGGGTATCGCGTTCGCGTAGAAGAAATTCCCGGGCCGAGGCAGTTGTGCTTCGCGAACGCGAGGGTACTACTACGTTCGTGAAGAGGAAAATCTGGGCAGGCAGTGTTATATGTTATATTCAAAATCGAGGGTTTGAAACCATTTTTAATATTTTGAGCTAGAGACCACGGATTTGGGCGATTTTTGAAGGCATTTTCAGGGAGTTGATTGGGGTAAGTGTTCCTCACTTGATTTTGGTTAGATTCCATAATTGTATCTTGATTTCTATCATCTAAATTGGGAATTGGGGTGAAAAATTGAGGGGGGAGGGGGGAGGGGGGAATGGAAGAGTTCTTAAGAGAGTAATTTGGGGATTTGAGGAACCAAATGAGGTCAGATTTTGATGAAATTGGTATGGGTAGACTAGTGAGTGAATGGGTTTTCTAGTTTTGTAATTTTTGACAAATTTCGAGACGTGCGCCTGGGGGCCGGGTTTGAGCCGATTTTGGGTTCTGGGTCTAATTTAGTAGTTTTCCTTGTGGAATACATTCCTTTAGCATATATTGATGGTATTGTACTGGTTGTGAATATATTCGGAGCATTTGGAAGCCGAATCGAGGGGCAAGAGCATCGTGGAGTAGAGATTTGATAGGTTTGAAGTAAGTAACGATTGTAAATCTAGTCCTAAGGGTATGAAACCCTGGATTTTGTGTCATGTGACTATTTTGAGGTGACACACATGCTAGGTGACGGACGTGTGGGCGTGTACCGTTGGGGATTGTGATTTGGTCCGTCCCGTATCAACTATAAAGCTGAATATTTTGTTGAAACTACATGCTTCCTACGTGTTTTGGCAAGAATTTCTGTAGATCAGGCTGGATGCCATGTTTAGGCCTTATGCCAGTGTTGTTTGGACCCTTAGAGGTCTTTTCTTGCTATCCTCTCATTGTTTTCGATTGGAAATCTATACTCAGTCATGCTTATACTTATTTACTGCATAACTCAGTCTCTATTACTTTATTCTGATGCATCATATAAATGCTATTTGGGCTGAGTACTTTGTTCTCTTTCTGAGAGCCCGAGAGGCTGGAGAGGTTGATGACTGAGTGAGGCCGAGGGCCTGATTGTGAGGATATTTATGGGATCGGGCTGCACGCCGCAACATGTTTTATTGATTTATGATTGAGTGAGACCGAGGGCCTGGTTAATTTATGCTATGATTGGCTTGTTATAGCTCTTGGGCTGAAGGAGCCTCTCCGGAGTCTGCACACCCCCAGTGAGCGCAGGTACCTACTGAGTGCGAGTGCTGAGTGCTGAGTGCTGAGTGACTGAGAGGCATGAGTGATGGTGAGGTTTGACCGAGGGGTTGTATACGAGTGATGTTTGCCCGAGGGGTTGTTTATGATTTCATCATTTTGCTCACTTTTGCATTGAACCTTTGTTCGAAAACTGTTGAAAAATGTTTTTAAATAATTTTACTGAAACTGAATTTAAACAAGGTGATTTGATTCAAACTATGGTTTTAAAAGCGTGTCGTATTTTATTGAGTTTCTATGATATGAACTTTACTTGCATTATTGCTCGTCACTACTTCTCCGTCTTTATTTACTGTTGTTACTTACTGATTTGGCGTACTCACGATACTCTCTGCACCTTGTGTGCAAATCCAGGCGTTTCTGGGCACGGTAGCGGGTATTGATTATTTAGTTGCAGATCCATCAGAGTTAGCAAGGTAGCTGCCCGGCGATCGCAGCCCTGCTTTCCTCCCTCTTTATCTTCCCTTAGTTGTAGTCAGTTATTTCCAGACTATGTTGGTTTTGGTATTGTCAGACGGTAGTAGTAGATGCTCATGACTAGTGACACCCCGATGTCGGGCTTTCATTTCTATACTTTTATTTTGATGTGAACTCCTTTATGAAGGTTTTATACTAAATATATTTCCAGACTATGTTAGTTTTGATATTGTCAGACGGTAGTAGTAGATGCTCATGACTAGTGACACCCCGATGTCGGGCTTTCATTTCCGTACTTTTATTTTGATGTGAACTCCTTTATACTAAATAGCTTTGGAATTATCTTTTAAAAGAAAATATCGATTTATTTTGGTAATGTGTCGGCTTGCCTAGTACCACGATAGGCACCATCACGACAGGGTTAGTTTTTGGGTCATGACAGTGGTGGTGGCTATATCCTTCTTGGAGATGAAGAAGTGGGTCCCACATGGAAGAAATAAAACAAAAAATATAATTTCAAGAGCTTTCACATGCCCAAAGTTGTGTGAAAATCAAACATTTTTCCATGTCAGCTCAGGGTGTCCAAGAGACACACCTGTGCCAAGTTTAAATGTCTGCTTGACCATTGAGTAAGTTGGTGCGTGAGATAGACATCTGAGGCCAACTTCAAGTGTATCTTTATGTATTTTGCCTTTATTTTTCTTACCCTTCTCTGTTTACTCTCTCTTATTTCTCCTTTCTCTCTCCAAATTTAGTGTTTACCCCGCCTGTCAGCCATACTTTTTCACACCAATTTTGCTCTTATCTCTTCCTGCTAAATCATTAAATAGGCATTGCTCATGGGTCTCTAACAAATTCTATTTATTTTTAAGCTAGAATAGGAAACTATATTATTAAAAGAGTTAATACCCTCAAACCCGCTTAAACTATATAATCTTTGTCAGTTTCCTACCTAAACTATCTAGTGTCTCCGTAAATCCCCTGAACTATATCCCCCTTCATAATAAAACTCTCCCGTCGTTTATGTGGCATATTGTGTAAAATAAGTCGCCTAAGAGTGCGTGAAGGGTGACAATAACCATTAAAATGGGCCCACCTGACAGCAACTAACGACTATTTAGCCCTTTTTTTTAAAAACTTATATTTTCTCCTCTTTTTCTTTATATTTCACCTTTCTTCTCTGTTTTTTCACCTTTCTTCTCCATTTCTTCATCAATCCATTTGAAATTCTCTCTCTGTTGTTATTGTTGAGTTTATTTCTTATCTTTATCGTTTTATCCATCCTTCATTTTACCCAAATTTATTTGAAAGAAGGGACACCCTTTCAAGTATTTGTAATAGGGAATAAAGAATAGGACTTATATTGAAGCTATCTTCTTTAACAGCTAAGGTATTTCCTTCAAACAATCTTCAGAATCTTCAGTACCCTAAATCCTAATTCTTTACACTGATTCACCAGCAAAACCTTAGATTTAATCCTGATTTCGAATAGCGGCAATAGTAGACAGAGAATCGATGGTAGAAACCCTGATTAATGGAGAGAATCATCACTTAGAAAAGGCGTCGATGAGAGAATTTTTCCGATGAGAGCAAAGAGACCATACTGTTAGAGGAGTAAATGACGGACTTGAGTAACAAAATCCCATTTTTATTTTTCCACGTAACTAGATTAACATATACTAATTAAGCATGTTTTTATGATTAACGTTATTAATTATCTACGTGGATTGTCACATGGCAGGTTTTAAAAATTATTTAGAGCGTGTATCATACACACTAGTAAGAATGAGACGAGGGATTTTATTATGAAGGGGGATATAATTCAGGGGATGTTCGGGGACACTCGATAGTTTAGGTAGGAAACTGACAAAAGATTCTATAGTTTAGGCGGGTTTGAGAGCATTAACTCTAATGGAAAAAAAAAAAAAAAGACTTACCACACATTCCAATTTAAGTTTGCGAGGGTAGTATTGGTAATTCCATTTTATTGATCCTTACTTTAGGTGTAAGCAAGTTTATAGAGTAATATTTGAAAATGAGATGATATAAATGTGTTGTAGGCAAGCTGTTGAGAAAACGGGTAGTTTAAAAATTAAATGAAAAACATTGAGGACTTAAACCTAAGAAATAAGGTGTAAGAGAAAATAAGACAGTTTTCTAAGGAACATCGAGTCTTAGAGCATGTTTGCCCAAGCTTCTCGGAAGCAAAAAGCATATTTTTCTTGTTAAAAAAAAATACATTTTGAAAAATTTAAAATGTTTGGTTAAAATAAAAAAGTGCTTTTGAGCAACAACAGAAGCAGTTTTTCTACTTTTAGGGAGAAACTATAAATTCTAATTTCATCCAAAGAGCAGAAGCAAAAGCAGAAAATTAATTTATTCAAGACAAAAGTATCCTTACATTAAATTTATAATTTTCAAATTATCCTTCACTAGTTTAACAAATCTATTTTCTTTTCCTCTTTTACCATACATTTCTTTTCTTTTTTATTCTATCATATTTTTATTCTTTTTCTCCTATTTCTCTTTGGAATATTTTTTCTACTATAAATAGATTTCTTCTTTTATATAGTGATTTATAAAAATAGATTTTTAATTTATATTGAGTGATATATTTTGATATATTTATATTTGGAATAACTATATTTTATAATGATTGAATATTTAAATTATATTTTAATTTAATAAATATTTAAACTCATTTATATTTTTTAAATAATAGTAATTGCAAATTAAACCTTTACGATCTTTTTTCGTAATTTGGTACTCAAAAAGTACTTTTTGGAAAGATTGGCCAACACAATTTGCTTGCAAAAAGCACAACTTAATGAATTGACCAACCACAAACTACTACTTTGCAAAACTACTTTTTTAAAAAGCACTTTTATTCTGTAGTTTTTGGGGGCAAACGGGCTCTTAATTTCCCAACCGAAGTGATTGTTGATCTGACATTAGGCTTAGCAAAACAAGAAGGACGAATTTGTTCATTTGCAGATATACGAAGGACTGAAATTGCAATTTCCCTTGTCAATCATCACATTAATTTCAAAATAAATAGTGTCAAATTATGTACAGTATCATAACTAGCAAGATTAACAAAATCGCTAGTAAAAGAAGGAAAAAGTCTGCTATAATAGTCTGATCTCTCGTTACCAACAACAACAAAAAAAAAAAAAAAAAAATCATTTTCATCAAAATCTGTTAATCTGATCTAGAGAAATGGTTTACGTGCCCAAAACCTCGACGTCACAAAATACAAACAGGAGAAACCAGTTCGGAAGGAGAAGGTTGGGATAGCTAGCTGACAGGCAGTCAAGTACAGAGTCCTTTCATCTCCAAGTGATAGCTTCAGATTTGCTAGTCCTCATCCACCAATCAGTCGACTGATGGCTTGAAACGTCCATTGGGGACGAACAAGGAAATGGTAATTCTTTCACAAAGTTCAGATTAATTCATGCCCATGACGCTTTTCCAAAATACGCCCTACCGCCCACAGGTACAAAGTAATTCTGTCCACCTATATAAAAATATCCTAAGATTTTTTCGTCTACGCTTGAATTTGAACCTTGATATCCATATTTGCATCCATTTCATTGACCACTAATCCACAAGGTACAGTAAATGATAATTTTTGTAGTATCCTTTTTCTCCTCCTATTTCTTTTTGGTTGGTTTGGGAGGGGGGGGAGTTTCAATAGGGGTTCAGAGTTTTTTATGGAGTCAGGGGAGGGGATGAAGATTGAAAACAGTAGAGTAAGGAGAAAATAAAAGAGGAATTGCTTGCATCTTTTTTTTTTCTTTTCTTTTCTTTTTTGTTGATCTCCCAAAAAAAATAGAGAGAAGTGAAGTTTACATTTCTGTAGGGGCAGAATAGAAGAAAAAGATCTGCCTTCTCTGAATCTATACATAATAACTCAGACCCAACTTTCGTCAAGTAATAGCTATATTATTGACCCAACCATCTACGTAAAGAAGCCCAGCCCCCTACTAGGAAGGAAGAAACGTAAGACTAAAAATTACATATTCCTCTAGAATCACTAAAATTAGCAAGCTGTGAGAGGGTGTAATGGTTAGATCTCCTTGTGGAGGAAAAAAATTTGTGGAAAGTGTAAACCTAATTCATGAACTTTCGGCAGTTTGGAGCTTTACACAGGCAAGGAACTTTGAATTCTTCACATTCGTCTGGATCAAACAAGTAGTCATACCTGTCATTATTGCGGCCGAATAAAATAAATCAGGGGCAGACTTGCTAATGTTCAGGCATTAGTGTGTGTGAGTGCAATGTGAGAGAGAGAGAGAGAGAGAGAGAGAGAGAGAGAGAGGGAGGGAGAGAGGGAGAGAGAGAGAGAGAGAGAGGTACGTTAATTCATCACCAGCAGACACATTTGTCTTTGCGATAAGTACAACCCGACTCTCATCAGCTCCTACACTCATGATTCTTGCATAACAGTTTGGCATGCACTGTGAAAATAACAAAGCAAAAGCGCAGAAATAGTCAAGTACGAGGAACCATCAATAAAGGTAACCTGAGAATGAAAATATTGCATCTATTGACTTGCTAAATTTGCTGACTACAGATAAATTATAAGTAGAAGAAATATGATTTCAATGGGGCACATAATTCATAGCATTACCAGGTGTAAGGAGACTTTGCCATGATAGGATCGTACAAAAATATTTAGAGTATATTGAAAACATATTTAGCAATCAAAATGTACACTGAAGCATATTTTATCTGGTTCAAGATAAGGCTCCAGTCAGAAAAATTTTCTCTGATATTAGATTAGGTTCAGATTACAAACAAGTTTAGACCTAATATAATCTTGAGCGGCATGATTGGTATTCAATTCTTTTGCCCTGTTAAAATCATCAATGACATTAATTTCATTAAAGCAGTAACTCCATAATGCAGTCGCTACTCCCATTTGTTATTAGCCGAGCAAAACTATTATCAACTAAAAAGCACTAGGTGATGGGAAGAGCTACCCAGTACATGCGATGGAACTGCGATTATTCTTCTTTATCATTTGCACTCATTTGGTGATTCCTCGGTGAAGCATGACCTTCGCATGCATATATACTTGCAATGTATAAATAGGTGGGTTGGCCTGGATTTAATGACCGTTTGTACCAGCTGTTGGGCTGACATTTTACAACCAGAATTCCTTTTCCTTTTATTTTTTTCCTTTCAGATTAGCAAAATTTGAAATTCCACATTTCTCTTTATCCAGCACCACTTTAGTCAGCTCCAAAACCAATGTAATGGGATTGAAACTGATCTCATTCAATTTTAGTTCACTAGTCTTTGCTTTTTCATTTGCTGGTTTTGATAACAAGAAGCAGCACAAAGTTAATACTATATGAAAAAGAATAGATAAAAAGGAAACTATGATCACTTTCTCAAGGAAAAAGAAAAGGATTGACAAGATCTAAGAGAAGAGAAGCATCTAAAACGATGAAAGAAAAGTGGTACTTACTGAATGGTTAATTAAACGTGCAATGTTCCCCTTATCAGTGGCGTCCACCACAACTTCTTCACTAATCTTAAATAACTGCATAAGATAATTCAATGACATTAATTGGTGCTTGTGACCACGCACGGGTTGGAGAGAGAGAGAGAGAGAGAGAGAGAGAGAGAGAGAGAGAGAGAGAGAGAGAGAGAGAGAGAGAGAGAGAGAGAGAGGAGTGAAAAGAACCTACATAGCAATCTTTTCCCTCAACACGATACCGTGCCTCCCTCAAATCTGCAACACTGCGTCTGATCTGCTCACCACGATACTCAAGAACCTGAAACAAGTAAATGCATGCTCTACTAAGTAACTTCTAGATTTGATGCTGACGTAATCAGAAATACGAGCACTTCGGTCAGTAAGTGATTATTGAGATGAAAGATAATCATGTAGCATACTCAAGCAAGGAGGAACTAGTTCTCATTAGAAATGTTCAGAGGTTACGACACAAAAATCATTGACTATCAAGAAAAGCTCCTAAACATGAAATGTAGGACTCCATTTCCAAGTGATTACTCGGACTGCCATTTCTTCCTTTTCATAATAATATGATCAATGAATTGACTATGGGTAACCAGTAAGAACTAAAAAAGATTAAACATACCATCTCTCCTTCTGGTATCTTTATACGAGCAAAAAGACCCCATCTATGTATCCCAGATCTACCAAAGCAAACACGGTCATTTTCTGTTCTCTGCAATTGCAAAATAAGATGAAGATGCTGAGAATATGTGCTGAAATGCTGTTAACTTGATGAGCAGCAGTGTTAAAAAGAATGCCTGTAAATCACGAAGCCGCTCCCTAAAGGTAGAAAAAGTTTTGGATCCCTTGACTTCCTGTTAAAAGGAAGAACAGAATAATTAAAAATAATTACCATAGAAGCTAAGAGAGAAACTAGTGACAGGAGAACATTAATTTACACAGGAAGGAGGGAAGGATATGGGAGGGAGGAAGAAATTTACTTTAATAATGTTCAAACTTCGTATTGAACTTGAAGAATGGTGACAAGGTCCCCTCACGTGGTGGGCAATGGCAGATTCTCCTGCTCCCTGACAAGCAAAAAATAAGGAGATTCATAAACCATTTAGGATGACTAAACAACAGACACCAGCTAGTTAAAAATTTGTGATAGAAGGCAAATGAGTGAATGTCAACTAAAAAACTTAAACCACAAACATAACATACCAATCAATACCAGGTAGCATAACTAGAAAATTTAAGGTAGTTAAAAAGCACGACTAAAAGCAATAATGGTTATTGGACTTATAAATAGAACAAACCACGGAAGATATTAAGTATCAAATAATAAGCAAATTGTAGATAGATATCAGAACAAAGTTTAGTTCTTATATCTCTAATGTCTTCTCGTGCACAGAGATGCTAATAATGAATTCACACATTAAGAGTTTCATGGTTCAAAAAACCAAAAGGGAGCAACGCTTTTCAGTTGCCTAGAGTCATAAGGGCGCTATTTAGGGAAAATGCGGACAAGTTTAGGGGGCTGCTTACGACTTTGGCCTTAAATAAAACATAAGTTCTTTCATTTCCTTCCTGTGTATATTAATAAACTTGGCTTAATCAATCATAACATTGTGTATTGGTAACATGGTGTAATACCTTATCACGCAATCGATTATAAACACGACACCTTGCTGCAGAGAATGGCTCGATCTCTTCTATCTCTGCTGCTGGAGCTTCCTGGAGTTGCAGTCTACTTGTTGAAATTAGACGTGAACCTGTGTGCTTACTGTTTTGAAGAAGGCTTCTAGCAGAGAATACCCCTTTGGGAGTTTGAATAATGAGAACGGTATCCGGATTGGGAGCCCTGTAAAATTGTGAAGCCATTAGAAGCAGTTATTAACAAAGATACACTTGGCATTTTTTTTTCAGGTGATTGGCAACACAAGTTAGACCTAAAGCCCCCATTAAATGTCATTAATTGAATAATCAAGTATCCATTATTCTGACTGAAAAGTAGTTCTCATAAATGACTAACTTCCTCTTTCTTCCCTTTCTCAGACTCCTTTCTTAATTTTGACTGGCAAAAAAAAGAAAAAAAAAAGAAAAAAAAGAAATGGAGCAGTACCTGTGGTAGGCACAATATGAAACCATTCTTGTGACCTGTTTTCCATTTTTCTCCAAGCAGTGCAGCTGCAGTTTGAAAAGTATTAACATCCAGGATCAAATGACAAAGTATAAGGATAGGGGCAAATATAGCTGAACTGGTGAATGCGTTGACTAAACAACATAAAATGAACTAGTCATCATGTCAGATTTACAAATCAGATGTAACAGTACCCAAAATGTGCTGGCAGTTAAGGCATTAGAATAACTGATTGAAAATGGATAATCAAAACGCCAAAAGGAAGGATGTACCGATGGAAAATAAAAATGGAAAAGATCTGCATGTGCACATGCTTGTTAGCCGAATGATGAATAAACAGTTACCATAACACATGTTATAAATATTTTATACACTAACTGGACAGCTCTGTTTCCTTTATGTGGGCACTAAAAGGAATGATAGGCTCTGAAACAGGAGGAAGTTACATACTCTGGAAAGTACCTATTAAATTCAATGACAATAACAGATTAGATAAGTAACCTCACCTCCATGCGATACCCTGCTCTTGATGCGCACATAGCATGGTAATAAGTCGAGCACTTGCAACATTGTGTGCAGGAACCATGAATTTGTTTGCAGATCACACATATCTGAAATTTACCAAGTTAATGCTCACTTCAGATTCAACAGGAGAGTTCTTGCTATAACAAAGTGTTTTTCCATTTTGATTTGAGATTCAGATCTAAAGAAAGCCTATATTAACTTATATTAATTGGAACAACAACGCCAAGTTGATAGCATGTTACGTTATAGATGACAATTGGGTGACCAAGACAAAGTAAAGTCTTCTAATGTACATTTGTTAATATATATCAACCAAATAATTTGATTAGGTATGATACGATCCGGAGAGTCAGTGTTGGTATGATCGCTTTAGAGGAGCTCTTTCCACTCTTATAAGATATCGATTACAATGTTTGCCTCTAGTAGCAATTGGCTCCCCCTTAACAAGGAAGGCTGAGGTATTCAAATTGTCAAGTTGCCATGTCCATTATGAGGTCTGAATTAGTAAACAGAAACATTTAATTTATAATATTATGTCCTTTAACTTCGTGAAGTAAACCAGCACCTAAATCATCAGTATGGATAATGTCAGTTTTAGCTGGATGAGAAACAAATATTGCTACAGAAACTTTTCATTATATTCTGTTACCAGAAACAAAAATGAATACAAAAGAAAGATGTAGGGTTATGAACTTCATCTTAAATTTCACTTAAAACCCATTTCAGATTTAAAAAATTAGGTGAGAAAAAATCAGTACAGACATCTTCAAATAATTTTGCTTCCTCCGCCTATCCAGGATAAAAATCTCATACTGCAAATGAGATATGTTACATAATATTATATCTTTTTATAAGAAGGTAAAAGGCTATGTTACATACTATTATGCCATAACACAGTATTTTCTCCATCACTCAAGCCACTTTCCTTCTGGAGATAACACTAAAGTGAGATCACTGGATTTGCTCCACAACGTGGAATAACATTTGCCCAAAACAAAAAGCTTACCTTCACAAAAGAATTTGAAGGGATTCTCAAAATTCCAACAGCAGGCTCCATTTTCTCATCACTAGCAAAACAAACTTCAGGTTGGAACCAAGCACAAGTAACATGAACCCACAATGGCTTAATATCTGTGGGCTTCAAAGCGCCTCCTAAATTAAGCAACAATATAAGGTTAGTAATTGCAGGTGAAAGGAAATAGTTTGAAAACAGTTTGGCCAGATCCAGCAGCACTACAATAAATAAATAATAGTAATTAGTGTCATGCCTTTCACAGGACAAAGACAGCATTCCCGTTCAATCTCAGGAGTCTCGCAAGATCTGCAGACCCACGAAGTGAAATCCCGAACATTTCTTGCTCCATAGCATTCTTGATGAACAGCTATTTGACACCTGATGAAAAATAGAATTTCAGTACATTTGTTTTCTTTAAGGAAAAATTTGGAATATCATCTTAAGATTAAACAACCTTTGCAAAAGAAAAATAAACAAGGAACCAAGAAATTACTTGATAAACCCACCAAAACATATACTCCTAAATAAAACCTAGCGCACACATATCCTATTTCAAATCAAAATCTTTTCCAATGAGAAGTAACCAGAAGTTGGTATTCAAATCAAATACTAACAACGAAAGTCTCCAAAATTGAACACATATGAATAGTTTCCACTAATCTCCTACCAGGCAGATTAGCTTTTTGAAGTTTGGTCATACCTAATGCATATAATAATTTTGTTGTAGTCCCAATCTTCAACCCATCGACATACTGCACACCTTTCTGTGGTCCACTTTGCATAAACAGGTTCATACTTTTCTGTATCATTGAAGAAAAGAATTGACAACTGATTAGTGCTTTTTAATTAAAGCAGCAGATGTGGTTATGGGCCATGGGACATAGCCAAAGTGTAGTAATACAGGTATGGATGCAGAGGTCAGGAGCATCTAAAGCATAAATATTTGGATTCAGATCCAGACAGAAATATGAATACGGGTATAAGGGGGATTCAAATATTTAGGCTTGTCTAAATTGTTATTTTTTTGAAGAAAAAAAAAGTGGTTACTAGGTAGTGTCTAAATATTTAGCACAATTCAGTATTGTTACTTAATTGGAACAAATAGTGGCTGCCAGAGTTATGCGACACAAAGATGCAGAGGGACACAAATGACAACCAACGAGCAATAAGACACGCAGGGATGATGATTTCAAAAATTAAAAGTAACATTTATATCTTCTGATCCCCAGTTCAAGTTCATGCACAACCTAAATCCATTTGAAGAGCATGGACATCTATTATTTGATGTTATTATCATATTAAAAGTTTGTAGAGTTATAGAGTCTTCTTTCTATAGATGATCGATCCACCTCTCCGCTTCTATATGTAAATTTAAATTCATCTTTAAAAAATAAAAATTTCTTCTCCAACAATATGATTAGGACCATATAAAAAATGTGGAGGGAAAAAAAGGAATTTGCTGAGACATGATTGAGGACAATATAAGTGATAATAATGAAAAAAGGATTAGAACATGGTATGTTGACAAGTATCCTGCTTCTAACACATATCTTCTAGTATGCTGGCACAATGCCATTTTAAAAGTACATATGTTGCATAGATGTGGAATGTCTCTCCCAAAACAAGTAAATAAAGCAAAGCATGTACCTCGGAGAAAACTTAGCAGCTTTTGTCTCCGTACTTTTAAAGGAGGACGTTTAACCGATTTGGTAGAAACAACATTCTGTGCATGATACTCTGCCATTTCTAGCATCTGTGGAGCAAAACAAGATGTTACCTGCCTTACTTCATTTGTGAATCAAAAGACCGTAGCTTACAGAATGCAACTGAGTTGTGACTTCAGATAAAATATTTTTGAGAATGAACCCATGCCATGTAAAATTGTGAGAGCACTGTTGCCCTTATCAACCAAAACAAAAAAACGCGAGAACACTTTCCAATAAAATCTTCATAATTGACAGGTTATGAAAGAACACAGTTTTTCCCATGAAAAGCAAAGGAATGATATCTGCTAACGCATGAATCAATTTCAGATCAATTCCCAAATGTCAATAGTTAAAATACTCTTAACAATACTATTTATCAAAACACATTTTTGAAGTTCAAATTCTAGAAGAGAAAGCTATTACATCAAACATATGACGAACCTCAATAATGCATCTTATATTTTTTACTGCCAGTAATATTGAAGAAATCAAACTTCCTCTTCATACACAGTGAGATCGTGTCATGTGCCCATGATGACATTCGATGTACTTATTCCTAGAAAATAAATGCAGCCACCACAGACTGAAACAACGGCACACATAAAAGGAAGCAATGGGGCATGTCAACTGCTCTTAAACTTACGGGTGAACTAATTTGCAAAGCTGTTACATCAAAATCTTACCAACATAATTCTATTGATAAATTACAATTGTATGATAGTTCCTTATCAAAGAACTACTATTGTATGATAGTATCCAATAAAAATGTGTAGTCCATGTCAAATCATAAGCAGAATAAGAAACTGAAGAATACAAACCCATTGTTCGAGAGGTAGCAAAGAACCCTTCACCCTGACACTGGTCTTCCAGTTTTTTATTTTAGAACCTGTGTGCCTCTCCCATTCACTAAGTGCCTGTTTTTCTGCTCCACAATATCCACACTTGCAAACAACTCTGGAACAAAAAGAAAGGAGAATATGATTGCAAAATATATGACCTGAGTCATTGGTAAGCAAATCCCTGATCTCTTAATGCTGGAACTTGTCTTGAAGAGAACAAAGGTCCACCCAGAAAAATCACATGTAAACAATTTGATAGATCAAATTTCCTAACTGCTACTTGCTTTCACGTTCACTGTTTTGCATTCCACAAAGGTTAGGTAGAATTTTTTAAATAAGACAAATGTTAGATAGAATTAATCAGTTAATTCCAAAAGTTACCATCTAAGTGTTCAAACCTCCACTTAATTATAAAATCCGAGATTTATAAAGGAAACACTAACAAACACAGAGTAAGATTCAGAAGTATGAGAGCTGCTACAGGGAAAAAACAGGTATTTAAACTCTTTATACCAGACAGACAACTTAAAGGAAGTGATGCACAGCATCAGACAGAGCCAATCGCTGGTGAGTGATAAAGAACCAGTGGACATAACGAAGGCCCATATACACTTACAGGTGAAGCCTTGGGAAATAAATGCCTTCCACTCCTGAGCAGATAACAGAAACCTTGTCTGGCAATGCTACTGTCTGACAATCATTTTTGTTGTTTCTGAACCAGGAAACAGTAAATAGTTAGTTCAAACCACAAGCTTTCAACTTAAACACAACTGATTGATGAGACTAACTTGGCCTTAGAATTCATGTTTTCTGAGTCAGACAATTCAAAGTTAAATCTTGCTCTGCATTCTGGACAATAGTAATCAGAGGTACTCAGCTCCTGAAAAAATATGGACAGCAGATTATGTTATCGCAAAGTAGAAAATAAAACATGGATATTGAAAGGGAAGAAAAAGTTTCAGCAAGATTGAGATACCTTGAAATTTTCTCTTGAGATTTTGTCACACTCAGCATGCACCCACACTTTGCAACCATCACAGCGTACCTAAACCAGCAAAGAAACTATTGTTGTTTCTATGAAGAAATATCACCATAAGTAATTCATGGAAAGAAATAGGAAGTGGTTACGAACAACCAGCAGAAGATAACAGGTTTCTCACCCAAGTTCCACTATCTGAGGGATTACGGATCTTCTTACATATGCCACAATAATGTTTTATCTTCTTTAGCTGGAGTATAAGACACAAATATTACTATCATGACATCAACATCTAGATCATCAAAGAAAGATAGAAAGATAATTTGGAAGCTGTAACAGACCCTAGCACAAGCAGTACACAGACGATTGCTCCTGAGAGTTGAGTCATTCCATTTCCTGGATGGCTTAGAAGAAAGACTCGATCCACAAGCGTCGCAAGAGTCAAGTTCTTTCTTCTTCAATAATTCCTGCACAAAGATTCTAAACACGATAAACTTACAGGAAGTACCCTATAATCTGAGACATTTGTTTCTTTCTTTTGATTTTAGGGGCTGCACGTAAGGGGAAGTACTGCAGTGAAATTTTAGCAGAATCATTCCACCCAGATCAGGATAGGAATGCTAACAAGAGGACCTCAATGGTAGTATGTTAGAAAATCAGGAAAAAAGCCTGAGTGACTCTGAAACGTGCCTGGCTTGGAGAGTTACACTCTTGGTCCTGATTTGAGTCAGAGACCTCAAATGCTCCTCGGGGAAGAGACTGGAAATAGTCTATATTGCCAGCCGCTGCATTTAGTTCAACCATCAACATCTCAATAAAGCCATTTTCAGCTAGAAATGCCTCTTCTATGGCAGAGCGAAGATCACTCGGCGTGCTGTCGTTCAAGTTAGTCTGCCCCTGAAACCTAAACAAAGCAAAGGTTCACCACACCCTGACATTACTAAGAAATTATATCAACATTAACAGACATAGCTGCCACAGACCTGTCTACATATTCCAGAAACGGAAATAGCATCCCACGTCTAATCCATGCATAATCCTGCTCATAAAAACATGTCATCTTAGTAGATACACCAATACCTCATACTTCGGCACTTTCGCATAGTGGGAGTCTGCATAATGCACAAAAGATAAAGTCTTACCCTTTGCGTGCCATTTCCAGAGTAACCAAAGAACATGACACAGACAGCGCCAGCAACTCGGAAATTTAGAACCTGCTGGGGAACTTGCGTTTCTGAATCAAGGACAACTGCGGGCCAAGCAGGACAATGTCTTCCAGATATTGCCCAAACTATGTCACCCGAATTAAAATCCTTACCACCGAACTTATTAGCTCTCTTCCCTCCCTCCACCTTCACCGTTCCATTAATGCCGCTTAAATCTATAGCTTCATCGAAATGTGTGTCGTCTGCATCTCCCAGTCGCTCATGTAATGATGTGAGTGTACTGCGAGAACTAGAATACTTCCTAGTAATATCCAAACGCTTTGAACCATTATTACACCCAATTTCACGTTTGGCATTTTTAAAGCTAAGCTTTTCTCTTGCATCCGGGTTAAATTCAGGGTCCGAAGTTGATTCTTTAACACTAGTAGTAGTTTTGCTCTTCTCTTTCTTCCAATTATCAAGAACCGAGTCATTGAATCTAGAAGGAAGTACCTGTACACGCCCCCGTGAAGTCCTCACTAGTGGCGGCCGTGAAGCCTCCTGTACTGGATTGCTCCTCCTCTGTTTTGGCAACTCAGCCACATCGGGGGCGATGCGGGAAACCTCCGTGCACCACGACGCAGCTGCTCCGCCGTTACCTCCGGCGGCGGCTAAAATTCTTTGAATACCGTATCCATTGAACGGAATTATACCAGCAGCGGCAACATCACGGAGCAGATGCAAAGGGTAATATCCACCACTGCTACTACTCTTGCGCTTTTTCCGATTACCGGAAAACTCGTCATCGGAGTCACTCACTCGGCACCGCTTCAAACTCGGCATTACCGTTTTCAAGCTCTTCTTTATAATCATTACTGCCCCAAACCCAAATACCAAATTCAGCCGTCAATTCTATCCAAAAATTAAAAAGACCTCAAATTCCTCAATCCGAAACCCTAATTTTGACTGAACAGACCCAGCAAATTGTTTAGAGAATACAAGAAGAATCAACCGAAGTAACAGAGAGCGCGAGAAAATTGAAGTAGAATCCAATTACAACAGCGAAAAATAGGGAGAAGAAGATAATATGAGAACTGAAATTGAGAAGAAGATCTGATTAGCTGAAAGAATAGGGATCTCTGCTCCACCAAGTTTCCACAAAACTGTAGATGAGAGAGAAAGAGAGAGAGAGAGAGAGATTCAAGGAAACGATTTTATATTAAAATGTGTGTGAAAAATGTGAGAAATTGACTGGGGAAATTAAATTAGGAACAATTTCATTTTGATGAAATTATACATATAGGTTGTATGAATGTATAGATAGACTGCAAGATAGAGAGGAAAAGGAATAAGGATGACTGACAAAGGGGGTGGGTATGAGGAGTTGGCGTTAAGAGTAAAGCAAAGTAATATAGTAATGCTATAGAGAGAGAGAGAGAGAGAGAGAGAGAGAGAGAGAGAGAGAGAGAATTGCCAACTTGACTCAGACGTGCTTGGAGTTAAAGATTTGCATTTTGGTTCGAGAAACATGGCTAAATTGAAGTTGGTTTTAACGTAAGACATGGCGTTTTTTATTATTTTGGGTGTTGCAGAGGTTGGTGTTTTTGTCACAAGAATGCTCTCCAAGAAACTTGGAAGCAAAAAGTGACAATGGATAATTCATGTCTTGTCAATTTTGTTTTATTGTTTTTGTTTGTTTTTTATTTTATTTTTTCTCTGAATAGGATCAGAATTTAAAATGCTTGAATTTGATTCTCGTAAAAAAATAAAAAGTAGGGATGCTTCAATTTTATTGTTTGATTTTTCACTAGAGATATTTTGCCAAGTTCTGCAAGTAGTGAATTACGACTAGATAATGGAAGCAAGAAAGAATTTAGAGGTGAAAGCTACGATAATGTGATTGAAGAAGCTTTTATTTCTTCCTTGACCAAAAAGAAGGAACGGAAGCAGAGATTGAACATTTGATTAATCTTTTAATTCGTTTTTGAGTAATCATCCCGTCCAAAAATTTAAATTGGTGTTGGATAAATTTTACCGGTCTAAATGTAATGATCCAATTCCTAGTTGAAAGTGCAAGTTGGAATAAGAAATTTTGTTAATGAATCTAAGGTGTGGATTGTAAACACATAAATAGCCATGGACTGGTAAAAATTATATACTTGCAGGGAATTTTTTTTTTTTTTTTGGGGGTGGGGTGGGGGGTGGGGGTTGGGTTTGGTCGTCTTGGTTGGGCTTATGGTGTTGGTGTAGCCATTATAGAAGAAAGAGTTTACTTTTCAAATCGAATTGGGTATTGAAGAAGTGAAAATATTTGTAGTAGAGACGAGTCTTAAAATAGCTAGTTATTCACCGGACAAAGCAAAAAATGTGTGTCTGTATTTTCAGCTTTTGTTTTCATCTTCTTAGCCTTCGTCCTACTATGTCGCCGGCACTCGGCGGACTCTGTTATATTTTAGGGCTGTGAGAAATGATAATTTGTGGCTTTATGAGTAAATAATAATATAGCAAACAGTTAAATAGGTAGCTGTGGTTTAGTGTGGATTTGTACTGTTTAGTTATAAAAAGAAAGGGGTCATGGTTTTTTTGTGGTTGGGATGTTGTCTCTTTGGTTTTTTACGGGGCATTTATATTGTGAATATTTTCTGGACAAATGATTATTTTCAGCTATAATGTCGAGGCGTAGAGGGGTGGTTCTGTCACTTCCCTCCTATCTGTCGAAATATGGGTGAATAAATCTGGTAGTTCGTTTTCCTAACTTTTTTTTTAATAATAGAAAATAAATTCTGGTTCATCTTCCCTATTGATTATTCTATTGGTGAAGTCTTTATTCTTTTTGTCTTGGTAAAATCAGAGATGAGTAAGTTGCTTTACGAGCAGGCTCACTGGAGAGGTTGATAGTACTGTTATTTTGTGGATCTAGATCTGGCTTGATTTCTGTTACATATGATGGAAGTTTGGGTGCCTTGAGCTTTCAGAGATCTTTCTGGTACAAATTCTTGAATGGCTCAGTAACAAGGAGAAAAAGAAAAAAAAATGTATTTATTTATGACTTTTTTCTATGGTCTGCAGAGGGGGAGAAGGGTGAACGTGGTATTTTAGCTACAAGTCAAATACCCTAAGCAGGACTATTTATTTTAATTTAATATTTTGGTGGGCGGTGGAAGATAGTAGTTTCTGAATGATTCAGGTGGAACGGAAGGGAAAAATCACAAATAGGGGAGATGAAACTGGTTTTGTTGTTGGAGAAGAATTAGGAAATAGGGGAAAAAGAGAGAAAATCCAGGTACCTACTGTTACACTTGTCAAACTATCTTAGCACCAAAGGACTATGGTTTATCCCAGTTATCTATCTGATCTGATGCTCAACGAATTTTAGTTCTTAAGCTATATTTGTCTTTTGATGGCCGTGATTAAGTAGAGGTTGTAACTTGCAGAATGTTGGAAGCTGAATTCCAGTTTACTATTTCAAATGATTTAATTGGTTTTTGAGTCTAAAAGCTTCGACAAGGTAACAAAAATTGAAATAGCAGGTCGAGGTTTTGGTCGTTTCCTAAGCCGTAAGTGATGCACCTACCCAATAAGATGAGCAATTTGGTGGATTGGGAGGTTGACCAAAACACAACATATATAGCTGATGAAGGTCTTTTTCCTCTCACTTGTGTAGAAATATGAAGGCAGAAAGTAAATTGCCATGAGAGATCCCTGCACACCCCCACCCTCCAAAAGAAAAAGGAAGATGAACAAGATATAGTTGATTCGGCGAGAAACTAAAATTTGTAGCTTCTTCCTAAAAGCAGAAAAACTACTTCTGCTCTATTTTGGCCAAACAAAGAAGCACCTCATATTTTAAAATAAATATAGTCAGACCTCTCTATAACAATATCTATATATAATAATCATTCGCTATAAAAGTCAAATTTTTTTCGAAACTAATTTGTATGTCCTCTATAACAACACTTCGCTATAACAGTCAAAAAATATCATAACAAACAAAACTTTTATAGAGAGGTTTGGTTGTATATTTTTTTCTATTTCTATTATATAGAAAAGGAAAGATGGTCAACCAAGGGCATATATGTCATTTCGAAAAAAATTATTGTATTGTTTGCATTTTTTAAATGCATATTGTGTCCTCCTTGATATACGTGGAACCCACATTCCCTTGATCACATCACTCCTTTAAAAGTTTAAATGTAATGTAGATTAGACTACTTTTGCATAGAGTTGCTCCATGCAAATACTCATTTTGAATATTTTTTTCTCATTTGATAAAATATTAATTTTTGTTTTAGTCAACTAAAAGTTTTCACAGAAAAAGTAAATTTAATTTTTAAATAATAAAGCAACAAAAAAAATATAGATAAATATTTACAAGATTTTCATATTTACCCATACTATTTTAACACAATTTAAAAAATAAATTTAAAAGGTTTTCATGTATTCACACTATTTGAAGGCGATTTCAAACCTAAAAGTTTTATATTCAAAAGTAATTTTAAAAACTATAGTTTGTTAAACCTTAAAAGTTAATTTAAGTGATGATATTTGTTCATATGTTCTAGGAGGTTATCTCTTCTGTACTTAATTGATGTGAAAATTTGATTTATATGGTTTGAACTCCATTCTTCCATGATAAGTTTTCAACAGTCTATAAATTGTCTTAAAATATTTTATATTATTTCTTTATAAAAGTTAACATATGATAAATCTATAGAAAAAATAAAAATATTTCTCTTATATCCTTAATTAAGAATATAAAAATCCCTATAATTTATATAGACTTCTATCAGATATTTGTTATCTTATCACCAGTAACATCATTTTAATCGAGTTATAATAAAATATAATTTGAACTACTATATTGAATTATTACAATTTATATCATGTTAATATTTGTTTAGTGTAGTTGGTTCTCTTTGTTTAAAGTAGTAAATTGCCTCTTTAGGGATGCAAGTCCCCTTGGAAGTTCTCTTTGTTGACTATACTAAAGATTTCTCTTGATTTTGTTGTATACAAGACATAAAGTAAAATCATAAGGTTTTTTTTAACTTTTCTCGTATTGTAAAGAATGATGTTGTTCGTTTTAACTTTCATCGGGTAGTTGATTGTTCCCACTATTAAAACACTTGCAAGACCAAATTGAATGTATTCATCAGGGCAAATCTCATTTTTACTGAAGTAGGAAGTGGTAATTGGCCCAAATAACAATGGGGTAAAGTTGCTGTTAGACGTTGAGACCGGAACTTTCTACAGGTTTAGCGGGAAGAGAACCGATTTCCCTTTGAGAGGGGGTAGATACTTGAGTGAATTGACAATATGTATGTGATACAAAGAAAAACCATTAAACCTCAAAATTGATTTCATCGTCATAGAAATTCGGTTATAAGGTTTCCTAATTTGGTAATTGATCTTGCCCAACTATGCCTTATAAAAGGATACGCGGACGTTGCAAATATAATCTGAGTATTTATGCCCAGAGTCGAACCCACAGGGAATTAACCTATCAATTACTTTCGTTGGACTTACTAAATTCTACGGAATCAACTTCCCCAAACGTTGTAAATAACAGTTGATGGTATTGCTAATAACTAAAACTACAAGTAAAGAAACAGCTGAAAACTAACTATGCTTGAGTTGTAAACAATAATGAGAAGGTTCTAAGGTACTGATTTCCCCTAATGATGGAATCCCTTCTGTTTATGCTTCATATAGATTCACCAAAACATCTCTATCAATCATGAGCACTCCTTTTACCGTAAATCTCTCCCGAGTAATCACGATAATTTACTAGACGCACTCTCCCGAGATATGCTAGCTGGCTTTGTTTATTACAGCTCACTTTAGATTGCACCCAAGGCTTCGTTATCCCTAATCCCGCCTTGAAACCCGCAGTTATAGATCCCTCTTATACTTTATGCACTCTCTCCCGAGTTATGCACACTAAATAGGCACAGCTAATTGAGGATCCTGTCAATTAACTACAACAAACGCGTAGTTGAACAAATAGAGATTAAACTGGCAAACAATATTAACATAATCAAGAAGTTCATCCTTCAATAGGTTCCATCAAACCCCTAGACAAAGGATTTAGCTACTCATACTAGTGTTCATCACAATAATATTCAAATTCATCACAAATCGTAACAACAAAAGAAAGAAAAGAAGAACTCGTTGGTGAATTATCCTCCTTGCCTCCTGCCTCTCTTTTTCTTCCACTACACTATGAAAAACTTGATAATACATCCTTGGGCGAGCTTGACCTTCTATAGGTTAAGTGAATTTTTTTCCAGACTTCCAAGTTTACCCCTGAAAATTGGTCTTCCGGAACTGGACTAGCGCGGGCGCGCTAAGGCCGCGCTAATGCCCGCGCTAGTGGGGTTTTATTCTGCCTCTGATGACTGGACTAGCGCGGGCGCGCTAAAGCCGCGCTAATGCCCGCGCTAGTGAGGTTTGCCTCTGCCATGCCGAACTTCATTCCCTTAATTCGCCCACTAGTTCCAATTCTTGCCCGGATCACCATCATAAGTCTTCATTTGAGTATTGCACTTCTGTGAAACACAAAAGTCACCATTAGAGCCAATTTTTCATCATTTAACTATTTTATAACATTGAAACATGAAAAAGCTGGGGTAAAAACAATCGCCAAATTATATAAATCTAGCCTATTATCAGTAATCCGGTCTGTCGCGTACTAATATTACTCCCTCCGTTCCAGTTTATGTGAACCTATTTTCTTTTTGGTCCTTTTAAAAAAGAATGACCCTTTTCTAAATTTGGAAACAATTTAGCTTAAAAATTTATTTCTACTTTTAGTGAGAAGCTTTTATAACCATACAAATACCCTGGACCATTTTTTGACTTGTTTAGAATCACAAATTTTCAAAAGTCTTTATTTTTCCTTAAACTCCGTACCTAGTATCGGAGAGAGTAGTTCAAAACATCTGACGGCTCAATCCCCTACTTCTAGTAACTTGGCTGTGCTTTTGCGCCCACAACAACGTTTCGACATGTTTTGCTATTTTTGGTATGTGTTGCAAAGTCGTCCAGTCTCATAACAGAAACGACTGCTAGCCCATGGGCCTTATCGCTGAGTAATGTTCCCCAGTATAGGGTTGCTAGAGCCTAGATGAAACAGGTCATGTTTTGGTTAGCGTTTGGCCATAGATCTCAAATTTATTTTGAAAAATTTGATTTGGGTGAAGTTTGGTTTGAAGATGAAAATGTGTTTGGACATACGTTTTCAAAACATATTTTTCAACTTTATTTTGGAAAAACATGTATATAATTCCCAAGTTTTGGATTGAGCTGATTTTGGGATTTGAAATTTGGGATTTGGGATTTGGCCAAAATATGGGCAAAATTTATGGCCAAACATGAGTTTTGAAAATAATCCCAAATTTATTTTGACAAAACTCATAGCCAAACGGGGCCTTGCTAACTCATGTTTGGCCAAGTACTTTAGCGAGAAACAGTATGTGTTTAGCTAATTAATTTGAAAAGCACTTCTAAGCAGCAATTAGTGTTCGGCCAAACTTCAAAAATAAACTTATTTTGAGAAGTGTTTTTTCTCAAAAGTACTTTGGTGAGAAACAATATGTGTTTGACTAATTAATTTGAAAGACATTTCTGAGCAGCAATTAGTATTTGACCAATCTTTTAAGAAGTGCTTTTTGGAAAAAGTTATTTTGTTCTGCTTCACCAAAACTGCTCAAAATCACTATTTTTGGCTAAACACTTCAAGTTTGAAAAAAAAAAAACACTTTTTTATATGCTTTTGGTTTTGGAGAAGCTTGCCAAACATGCTATAAAAATTTGTAGTATAAAAAATATGTATCACTTCTAGTCTAGTGTTAAAAGAAGCGAAATTTTGAATAATGAAATGAAACAGATTCAAATGGGTGTGTAACGAAGATGATTCGTATAACCAACCCAACTATATACCCAACCATCTTAGAATTGAAGCATAGTTATAATTGTTGCGTCAGTAAGATTACAAAGTAGCGCCTCTATGGATGATAGAATATGGGGTGCAGCCGTCTGAACCGTTGAACATAGAGATCTCAGAAATACGTTATCCAGCATTAATAGCAAGTTACAGAGTTTTATTTAACAAACACTATATACAACACTAGTTGGTTTGTCTAATCTACAAAGATTATTACCGCTACCCCAAAGATTTTAACAAACTAGCAAGTTGTTGGATGGATGGATCCCCAGCTTATTTGAGTAGATCCTATTCTAAAGCTAGCTTCTTTTTGCTATTTATATCATCATCAGGCTAATATAACCAGTGAATACTTTCCATTACTACCTTACTATAATTCTTCCAACTCATAGACAGTTAAAACTGTTAATGCTTCTTTGATGTGTCGCTTTCTTCGGTCTTGGCAAACCTTCCACGGATCCTTGGTTGACTATCAGCCAATGCCTTCCTGCAAGCATACTGCAAAACACACAACAGAAATACTGTGAGTCTATTGCTGACGGAAGAGCTGCACGAGTCAATTCGCCTTTGCTGTTCTACAACCAAATGTGTCACTACATGCACACTACTACAGAGAGAAGCTCTAGTAGTCTGTCCGTCTTCTTACGGAATATTTTATGAACAGTTGGTTCATTTCCATTCGATTTCACTTTCTAAGGTTTGGAAGTGCAACACCGAGCTAAATGACATAATTAAACAAATAAGAGTTTTTCAATAATACCTTGATTTTTCTGCCAAAATTCCTTTTATTCTTCTTGCTCCGATATCTGGAGAGCTTTTCCTTGCGAATTTCAGAACTGGAACATCCGCCAATTTGTGGTTGACCCAGTGGAGAATGGATCAGATTTATGTTGCCATTACCCAGAGTCTGCAGTAAAAGCTCAGTATCAGTGACCGAGCCTATTTCTCTTGAATAAGCCAAAAACATCTATACATTTCTCGGCTGGTACTTCATAGCGAACCAACAAATGCAGGCGACTCAATCAAAGGGTACAAACCAGTGACAGCTATGGCTCTCAGCCACTTGCTACAAATAGAGAGGAGGTGGATAGTACTTTCCTCATCCCGAGATTTTGCACATCCCCCCAGCTAACAATACGTCTAAAATGACGGAGAAAAAAATTATATAGAGGAAGTGATCAAGGAGAAAATAGTGATAACCAGATAACAGCATCAACAAACGCTGGAGTTCACTAGTTTGACTTAAAAGGCCTCTGATTAACCAGTTCACTTAGTCAAAGGATCCATTATCTTTTTCAGAATCTCATTGAATTCAATACCTTCTTTATATAATTACTGGAGGAAGCTTCATATTACTAAAACATGGATCTTCCAACTATCTTGTTCTTACTCTCAAAATTCAATAAATGACTCTAGATCATAACATCTATATTTTCCTAATGTAAAGGATTGACTGTAAGATCTTTCCTTCACCTCTGACTCGACGTTAACAAGCAAACATAGATACCAGGCCAACCGAGCAAGAAAGAAAAGGGATATCCATTGTTTACAGAATAAAGAATATTATTTCTAATTTATCAGAAAAAGATAAAATGAAAGAAAGGTGGAACACAAACCAATCATAATTGAAACAACACACTAGAGTACTTAAAAATTGACCTTTATGTCTCCTTCACTGTATGCTCTTCGCATACCATAAACAGCTCCAAAGTCCATTCCACCAAAATCTATAAAATTGGGCCTCATTGAAGCCCCGTGTATCCACTCCATGGAGGTTAAAGACCCTGAACTAATACTTTTCTGGAAAGATACTTGAGAAACCAAGTTCTCATCTGCAGTCAGGTTTTCGTCGGCCTTCACAATAGGAAGTTTCATGTCCAAGACTTCAGAGAACGGTATATCAATTGCATCTTTGTCAAATAGGTCTTTTTTGCATTCATAGAAAACTTCACTCAGGAGTTCTTCATTCTCAAACGAAGTTTCTAGATCCGAAACTTTGAGTCCTTGCGGCGAGATGGCATCTTCTGCACAAGAAATCATTGAAATAGCAGCAGTCATAGGATCAAGGCCCATCAATGGTTCTTCAATAATTGGTTGTGGAGCTTTAAAGAGATCCCCTTCTCCCCCGAGGTCATATTCCGATATGTTGGATCCCTGTCGAGATTACTCACATGAGAATTCAAAATCGAAGCTTTACAGAACGTGACAAAGAAAACACTTCAAGATTATCAAAGAAAGATCTGGTCTGAACACGTAAATTTAGCACAGAACCAAGATCAAAGGCATAGATCTGTCAAATCAACACAGTGTTAAATGTCATACATTGATGCTTCATGGTGAGGAGTTTAACTAAAATACACTGAGCAATAGCAATAAAGTAGACCAGAAAGTGAAAATCATTACTCAAATGCTATCAGACTTTCAAGATAACTCAAACCTGACATATGTTAATACCATACACCATCACTTTATAGCAAATGAAAGGGACTCGATATTTATGTCATGGCAGAAGCACAAAAATAAACCACATGAGCTTTCATATCTCGTTAATCATACGGTACCAGGGAGATTTGCTCAAAGCTCACCATCAGGAACTTCTGATAAAATAAAGTGCAAAGATTCTTGTCTTTTTAAAAGAAAAAACAACACAGAAGGATTCTTGTGACGAACAGCGATAGATAATGGCAGCCCTTGTTTATTCTCTGTTATGTATATAAAGTAAATAAGAGGTGGAGTAGAAGAACCAAACAGCTTTCTAAGTAATTCAGCATGCACACACCCCGAGAAGGAAAAAAGGGAAAGATTGAGAGGGATAGAGAGCACATTCATACAGATGGTGGAACCTAGATAATGTCCATTAAGTTAAACAAACCTGGAAAAGAACAACACCAACAACTAATGACAAGAGAATCAGCTATTGTCATTTGTGCATTTCAAGCAAAGATAAGATCAGACCGAATCAACCATGAATTCGATATATTTCCATGTAAAAAGAACTTATTTTAATAGTGTGCTGAGACCAACTAGGTTCTCTTACTACCTTCTGAAAGTTACTAACTTTAACCTTTAAGCTCCCAAATGAAAGTTTCCGCAATGTTATCCTCCCTCTTCAAAGAATCAGCACAAAAACCAAACAGAACTCCCTATCCTCTAAATAACAAAGGTAAAACTTAACTTTTGCTTTTCTCTTTTTCCTTCTTTTCCAACTTTTTCAATATTTCAACTCTTTAAGTGGGGTGAAAAGTGAGGCCTTAACGACAACTTGGCCGCCATAAAAGGAAAATGAAGAATCAGAAAGGGAAACATATGGGAAGTAACTCGTGGCCACTTATTTTTTTTTTTTAATATGAAGATAAAGAGAATAATGAACACGGCAACTCATGATTTTGATATTCTGCCTTCTATCTCTTTGTTCAACATACAGATCTAGCACAAGTCATGAACTCACATGCTTTACAGTTATACTCTATATACCACCATAAGACATCATATTATATATTTCTAAGCAACAATTCAACTTTTCTGTTTGGAGAGGAGAGTTACACACTTACACTCAACTATTTACTAAAGACAATCAATTGAAAAAGGGGAAGAAATTAACATAAAAAGGTTGGTTCTTTGTCCTTCATTTCTCCAATTACTTAGAAAAAAACTAAAAAGAGGAGTAAAAATTGATTCTTTAACCTTCATTTCACAAATTACTAGTAAAAAAATTGGAACATAGAAAGAAAGCTTAAACCCCACAAAAGAATAAGATGCAGTAGAAGGGATTGGACTCTAAAAACCATGATTTCACCTAAAAAACTTCAGACTTGACACAAGACATAAAATCAGTAACCCTAATTTTATCCACTTGAAAAGCCAAGAATGAAAACCCACTAACCCTAAAGTCTACATCATCTCTCACATTTCAAAGTTCAAATCTTTTTCCAATTTTAATTCAATCAGAAAAATGCCAAACAAATAGAAAAAGGGGTTTAACTACCATTGAGGCATTAGGTTCGTGAGAGGAACAGAAGTCTTCAAATTGTTGAACTTCAGAAGGGAAAGTCTGAAAATAAGGGAACATTAGCCCTGTCTCTGCATACATTTTTTTTCTCTTTTACACAACAAGTCGTCTCTCTTGTTCCTATGTGTCAATAGAATGAGGAAGGAGATAGTTCAATGAAGCAGAGGGGCATTTTATAGGTGTCAAAAACAGAGCTAAAAACAAAACACAGCAGAATGAGAAACAGCCGTATTGAAAGAGAGAGAAGAGAGAGTGTAAAAAGAGGGGTTGAAAAAGAAAGAATCTGATTTTGGCTGCTTCTTCGAGTCTTCATTCAAGAAAGAGAATTTTAGCAATTAAAAAAAAGAGTTTTTATTTTTCTAACGAATTTTTTAATGACAACAACAACACATAAAATCCCATCAGTGGAGTCTGAGAACGATAAAAATTTATTTTGAAAAATCTGATTTGGGTAAAGTTTGGTTTGAAGATGAAAATGTGTTTGGACATACGTTTTCAAAACATATTTTCCAACTTTATTTTGAAAAAACATGTATATAATTCCCAAGTTTTGGGATTTTGGCCCAAAATCAGCAATTGGGGTGATTTTGGGATTTAGGGTTTGGGATTTGGTCAAAATGTGGGCAAAATTTATGGCCAAACATGAGTTTTGAAAATAAATCCCAAATTTCTTTTGACAAAACTCATGGCCAAACGGGTCATAAGAGTAGAGAAATTGTTTCTGAAAGACTGAAAATAAAAAGACAGAAGGAGGGAGAATATTAATTTCACCACAGAAATCACAGGAAAAATAGGAACAACATGATGAATTAAATTTTTAATGATGTAATTATACTAAAAGCTAGTACCTATAAAAAGTCATTTTCTAGGTTTAAGTTCAAGTTGATGAATTAAATTCGATACAAATATAACGGAATTGACAGATTAAATAGGTAGGTTAATCTCTGGCAAGTCTATACAAATTAGCTACCACATGACTTGATTTCCCTAATGTCCCACATGACAAATATTTTATTGTACTATTTACCATTATACTAATTACTGTACTATAAATATCGTATATATATACAGACAAAATACATGTGAATGAAACTAGGACGACAGAAGAATAAATGCTAGTTACCGAACAATTTATTAGCTATTATAATAGATTGGTTATTCAGATTAGTTTGTTTACGAAATGTTTCTTTGAGATTTCTGGTCATAACATTTAGCTAGCGTTTAGTCATAAGTTTTGCTGAAATATGGAAAAATAATTTTTGAAGTAATTTTGAAAATTAAAATTATATTTGGACATGCATTTTATTAGAAAAAATTAAAATTTTATGACTGGAAGAAAAAAATACATCCGAAAATTACCCTAAACTAGATTTTAGGAACTTGAAAAAAATTTAATTTTTTTTTCAAAAACTGGTCTTAATGTATGAACAAACAATGTTTTAAAAAAAAAATAAAAAAAAAAGTTGCCAACATTTATGGCCAAAGGAGAGCTTATTTTATTGAGGTTTTCATTATCTACAACAACAGCAAAAAAAATAGTAAAATCTCGCAAGTGAGATCTGAAAAGGTAGTGTATATTTCCAATATAACCTCAACATACAAATAAATTCAAAAGGAAATAATAACACAAATAGTAACAAAAAAAAGACGTTGTTTGAATAACAAACCCTGCTTTGTTGTAGTGTTTGAGTAACAAACTCGTAGAATTGCAGCAAGCATACGCTCTACATAGTACTTTGTTTCAATGTACATGGCGGGCGGAGATCGGGATAAGGAGTTTTAAAAAATGAAGGTGTTTGCTCAAAAGTTATCACATACCTTATGAGTATATAACAATATAAATAAATCACGGGAAAATCATAGCAAACCGTAATAATCCGTTGGACCAAATGAAGGAAACGGAAATAAGTACTCAGAGTTAGGAGGAGAAACATTAAGATTCTTTATTGATAATATTGATTTGGCCTGCCTCTCCATGAAGAGGTTCAGAGCCTTACAATGGTGTTTTTCTCTCTCACAATATGGGTATCATTGTGTTTTTTCTCTCTCCCCCGGATAGTGACCGAGAAGCAGCCCCCTTTCCAGGGTTTTCTCTCTTGGTATTTATAGCTGTGAGCTGGCAATAAGTGGCCGTGACCACGTTGGGATTTCGCCTTCATGGTGGCGGATGGGCCGTGGCCTTGTTGATCGAATCAGATGAGGGTTGAATATCGTTAATTCTAAGTGGTCGTGCCACTAATTAATCATGAATTAGCTTAAGACGGGATTAGCTTCGTTAATTATCGTGGGGTCGGATTCTGACCCATACAGTTAGTCCCTCCGCTTATTGAGGTCGTGCCTTGGCCGAGCTCGATGAGTGGATTTCATCGACTGTAGTTTGAGAAACTTGGATAGGAAGGTCGACCGTCGCTTCGGTCGAGGCCGAATTCTCTTTGGCGATGGCTCTTAGCCTTGTAGAGTGTTAGTGTTTTGTTATTGTGCTATCAAGTCGTCGTTCGATCGAGGTCGAACTCTCCTCCTTGGCGAGGGCGCTTGACCCTTTAACTTAAATCGAGTGAGGTCGAGCTTTGTGGTGCTCTGATCCTTACGTTTGTTTGGGAGCGTAACCGTCGACCATGGTGGACGGGTCATATGTTGTGCAGCCGAAGGGAGTAGGGGTACACTGGATACGTGTTTGGCGACGTCCATCGTTCTGAAGGCGCACAGAACATCCTCTCGGCGTTCATGGGTTGTTGCAACCGTTTCGCAGGTGAGACGCCAGTTGGCGACTGAAAAGCCGCTTCACGGAGCCTGTCATAACGACGCGTGTTTCTGCAGATCCGAATCGGTTTGCGGTTGGTCATGTAGTTAATGAAGGCTATTGGGGCTTGTGAAAGCCACTTGTGTTGCTTATAAATAAGGGCTGACCCATACATTTTTATATTCTCATTGTTTGCTAGAGAGATTCTGAAGAAGCTTTTCTTCCTGCTAATTCACCTTCATCTTTGTTCTTCGATTTATATAACTTCCGTCTTCGTCCCTCAAACTTTGTTTCATTCTCATTATTGACTCAACAATGGCAGGCAGTTCTTCCCAAAACATTCTTCCGACGGGTCTTCCGGTTAACTCTCCGGTGATTGAAGGGCCATCTCCGGCAATGGGCGGTGCAGAACTGGTAGAGACTGATGAAGTTCCATCAGTTGATGAGATAGTATCTCTGCCCGGAGGTCCGATGACTGATTTCACCGCGGATGGCGGGGAGGATCAGGTGGATGAAGCCCCATTAATGGGGGAGATTGGGATGGCCCAACTACGGAAACAAGGGGTCATCCCCGGCTACGCTGACGTCGTTCTTGCTAGAAGCGAGGAGAGGGTCCACACCGACCGCAGGGGATACTGCATTTTTTACGCCTATCCCTTCAAGTTGGGGTTTAAGATCCCGCTCCCAATGCTGGTGGTTGATTTCTGTCGTTATTACGGGGTGTGCCCGGGTCAGCTTGCTCCTTCTCTTTACAAATTGCTAGCAATGTTTATCAAATATGCAGAACTGGCCGGTAGGGAGGTCACGTTGCAGCATGTGCTTAGTCTCTACGCTCCCCAGAGGGTTCGCGGTACCATGATTCAAGCATGCCCTCGTGGGTCGAGGGTCCTTACTGCAAAACTGGATGACGAGGTCGACCCTCGCCCTTTTGAGCACTTCTTCTACATCAGGACTGAACATTCAGTGGCGTGCTCTGCTGGGTTCCCAGAGGCTTGGAATCATGCACATAAGTTATTTTGCCGTCGAATTCTTTTTTTTTACCCCTCCTTACGTCTTGTGCTCGTAAGCGTTAACTCGTGTCAATTTTGTAGCTGAAAAGTTGCCGCCGGCTCCGTTGGCTGGGATTCGTGAGTGGGTTGAGGCCATGCTCCCCTATACGGTGGGGATCCGCACATGGGCATCTTTCTGGGAGAGGCATGGCCGTAGGCCTGTGGCAGGTAAAAAATTGATTTCTTCTTCTGTTCCGCTTTGTCTCAACTCTATTCATCAACTTTGTTTTTCTGTGATCAGGGAGGGCACGCCGCGTCAGGGCCCCTCAGTTGGCCTTCCGTCGGTCGGGTGCAATTTGCTCGACTTACTGCGGCGCCGGTGTCGCGCCCAATACCGAGGGTGGCATCAGTTGAATCTTCAGCGGTTCCTTCTCCAACACGAGCCGCTCTTCGGGACGAGGGGCCATCGGGGGTTGTGTGCCCTAGAGCGGATTCGCCATCAGATGGGGAGGAGGAGAGGCCATTGCTAAGGCGTAGGGTCGTGTTCATGCCGGCTCCTCCTGCGGTAATTAATTTGGACTCCCCCCCGGCGGATGCGGAGCGGAGTGTGGCTGCGACGCCTGAACCTGAGAGTGGACACGCAATAGGGGTTTCCCCAGTTGGCTTATGTCATGATGATGTCGTCGCTTCGGCGATTCAATTGGTGGTTCTAGTCGCTGAGACGGGAGGTAGTTCCTCAGCGGCTGCTAATGTTGGTGAGGCAAGCTCTCCTTCGGTGGCTACAGCGGGTGGCTCAACCTCGCTGGTGGCGGAAGGAGGAAGGGATGCTGTAGAAGATGAGTACGAGTCCGAATCCGACTTGGACCCCGACGACGTCCGTATGTTCCGGCAAGGCTTCACCAATTCAGTGGTGCGCGCAGAGGGGCGATCTCGCTTCATCGAGGTTCCCACGGAGTTGAACTTATTGCTCCAAGGGGAAAGCTTGGTGCCGCAGTTCGAGCTGCTATGCTCGAAGGCCGAGAATGCGTCGTTGAGGGGTGTTACGGATATCGGACTGATAAATGAAGTGGTCGTGATGGGCTTGAGGGTATGTACTATTACGTCGGTTCGCTTCTTCTTTGCCTTAGTTTGTTCTTTATCTTAATCGTTGTCTTTGCTTTGCAGTCTTATTTGTTGGAGGTGGAGAGCATCCGTCGAGCCAAAGTCCGCTCGGGGATATTTTTGCGGGCGCTGGAGAAGTATCGCCACTACCGAGATCAGTGCCGAGAGTTGCGCGTGCGCTTGAGGAATTATCCCCGTAGCCGAGCCTTGGTCGAGGAATTGGCGAGGCGGGAGCTTCAGATGCAGCAAACACTTGGCAGAACGAGTGCTCTCGAGGAGCAGCTCCGCGGGAAGGATGAGGAGCTCGAGGCGGTAAAGAGGGCCGCAGCTGAGTGTAAGCGCCAGGGCCAGGCTAAGGCGGCGGAGGCCGCTGCAGCATGGGGCGGGAAAGTGACCGCGTTGGAGGGTGAAGTCGCGGTATTGAAGCTTCAGGTGAGGGATGCCTCGTCGAGGGCTGGGGCGTTGACGGAAGCTATCCGCGTGCACGAGTCGCAACGGGCATTGGAGAGGGCTACTGCGGCCTTTAGAGAAGCGAGTCTCGAGGAGTGGATCGGTATCTTTGAGCAGGACGCCCAAGTCATGGAGGACCAGATCACAGCCTTAGAAGAAGAGAATCAGCTCCTACGGACCAAGCCGCTTCTTCCAGCCAGGCTCGCGAACTTTGGGTCTTTGCCGAGGCCCAACGTGATGTATATAAGAATTTGTGGGAGGCCGGCATCGTGACCGAAGCTTCTTTCGAGGGGGCGCGTCAAAAGGCTCGTGAGGCCCGTACCGACTGTGGTTTTGACGCGGCGACGCCAGAGGCTGACGCTGGTGCGGATGGTGGCGCGGATGGCGCCGAGTAAAAAGATATGCATTGTTTCTTATTTTTCTTTTCTCTTTCCTTGTATTGATCGGCCTTGTTCGGGTGTAAGCGGGGAAGACCCGCAAGTAACTTTGTAGATAAATGAGATCTCCTTTCCGTTATTTGCCTTGTGTCTGTTTTGTACCTCCTCTTTTTCCCCCTTAGATTTTTCTTTGCATGCGCTCGAAGGGGTGATTTGCCTTCGAGTTCGACTCTGTAGGCATGTTAGTTTTTAATTGTTGACGACTCTTCTTCTTCGACTCGGGGTGAGCGAGTCGGAGCCGTTGCTTGGCGATAGCGGCACTTAGCCTTAGTTCCAGTTCGGGCGCGGTCGAACTGTCGGCCGTGATGACAGAAACGCGGCCTTGTAGTTTGGCGATAGCGGCACTTAGCCTTAGTCCCAGTTTGGGCGCGGTCAAACTGTCGGCCGTGATGATAGAAACGCGGCCTTGTAGTTTGACCGGGGCCGGACTTTACGTGTCCCCAATCTTAGTTTGAGTTGGGAGTACTTACTTGAAGGGCGAGGGTGCCTAACCTGTGCCTCGATTCGTTGGAGGTTGGGTTTCGCTGAGTTCAATGATGAAGGCGCTTGGTCCGAGTCCTGGTTCAACTGTGGTTGAACTTGTTAGATTTGAGGACGAAGGCGTCTAGCCTTATGGTTCAAGCGAGGTCACACTCGTTGGATTTGATGGCGAAGACGCGTGGCCTGAGTCTTGGTTCGACCGTAGCTAAACTTACTGGCGAAGGCGCATGGGCTTGATTTTATGGCGAAGGCGCGTAGCCTGAGTCATGGTTCGACTGTATTTGAACTTCTTGGCGAAGGCGCATAGCCTGAGTCATGGTTCGACTGTATTTGAACTTCTTGGCGAAGGCGCATAGCCTTGATTCAATGGCGAAGGCGCATAGCCTGAGTCCTAGTTCAACTGTTGTTGAACTTAGTCGATTTTGATGGCGAAGGCTCATGGCCTGAGTCCCAGTTCAGCTGTTGTTGAACTTTGTCGATTTTGATGGCGAAAGCTCATGGCCTGAGTCCCAGTTCAACTGTTGTTGAACTTAGTGGCGAAGGCGCATAGCCTTGATTTAATGGCGAAGGCGCATAGCCTGAGTCTTGGTTCAACCGTATTTGAACTTATTGGCGAAGGCGCATAGCCTTGATTTAATGGCGAAGGCGCATAGCCTTGATTTAATGGCGAAGGCGCGTAGCCTGAGTCCCATTTCACCTGTTGAACTTAGTCGATTTTGATGGCGAAGGCTCATGGCCTGAGTCATGGTACAACCATATTTGAACTTATTGGCGAAGGCGCATCGATTTAATGGCGAAGGCACATAGCCTGAGTCTTGGTTCAACCGTAGTTGAACTTACTAGCGAAGGCGCGTAGCCTGAGTCCCAGTTCAACTGTTGTTGAACTTGGTCGATTTTGATGGCGAAGGCGCGTAGCCTGAGTCATGGTTCAACCGTATTTGAACTTATTGGCGAAGGCGCATAGCCTTGATTTAATGGCGAAGGCGCATAGCCTGAGTCTTGGTTCAACCGTAGTTGAACTTACTAGCGAAGGCGCGTAGCCTGAGTCCCAGTTCAACTGTTGTTGAACTGTCAATTTTGATGGCGAAGGCTCATGGCCTGAGTCATGGTTCGACTGTATTTGAACTTCTTGGCGAAGGCGCATAGCCTTGATTTAATGGCGAAGGCGCATAGCCTTGATTTAATGGCGAGGGCGCATAGCCTGAGTCCCAGTTCAACTGTTGTTGAACTTGGTCGATTTTGATGGTGAAGGCGCGTAGCCTGAGTCATGGTTCAACCGTATTTGAACTTATTGGCGAAGGCGCATCGCCTTGATTTAATGGCGAAGGCGCATAGCCCGAGTCTTTGTTCAACCATAGTTGAACTTACTGGCGAAGGCGCGTAGCCTGAGTCCCAATTCAACTGTTGTTGAACTGTCAATTTTGATGGCGAAGGCTCATGGCATGAGTCATGGTTCAACCGTATTTGAACTTATTGGCGAAGGCGCACAACCTTGATTCAATGGCGAAGGCGCGTAGCCTGAGTCTCAGTTCACCTGTTGAACTTACTGGCGAAGGCGTGTAGCCTGAGTCCCAGTTCAACTGTTGTTGAACTGTCAATTTTGATGGCGAAGGCGCATAGCCTGAGTCTTGGTTCAACCGTATTTGAACTTATTGGCGAAGGCGCATCGCCTTGATTTAATGGCGAAGGCGCATAGCCTGAGTCTTGGTTCAACCGTAGTTGAACTTACTGGCGAAGGCGCGTAGCCTGAGTCCCAGTTCAAGTGTTGTTGAACTGTCAATTTTGATGGCTAAGGCTCATGGCCTGAGTCATGGTTCAACCGTATTTGAAATTATTGGCGAAGGCGCATAGCCTTGATTCAATGGCGAAGGCGCGTAGCTTGAGTCCCAGTTCAACTGTTGTTGAACTGTCAATTTTGATGGCGAAGGCTCATGGACTGAGTCATGGTTCAACCGTATTTGAACTTATTGGCGAAGGCGCGTAGCCTGAGTCTCAGTTCACCTGTTGAATTTACTGGCGAAGGCGCGTAGCCTGAGTCCCAGTTCAACTTTTGTTGAACTGTCAATTTTGATGGCGAAGGCGCATAGCCTGAGTCTTGGTTCAACCGTATTTGAACTTATTGGCGAAGGCGCATAGCCTTGATTTTAAGATGGTGAAGGCGCACAGCCTGAGTCTTGGTTCAACCGTAGTTGAACTTACTGGCGAAGGCGCTCAGCCTGAGTCCCAGTTCAACTGTCAATTTTGATGGCGCAGGCTCATGGCCTGAGTCATGGTTCAACCGTATTTGAACTTATTGGTGAAGGCGCATAGCCGTGATTCAATGGCGAAGGCGCGTAGCCTGAGTCCCTGTTCAACTGTTGTTGAACTGTCAATTTTGATGGCGAAGGCTCATGGCCTGAGTTATGGTTCAACCGTATTTGAACTTATTGGCGAAGGCGCATAGCCTTGATTCAATGGCGAAGGCGCGTAGCCTGAGTCCCAGTTCACCTGTTGAACCTACTGGCGAAAGCGCGTAGCCTGAGTCCCAGTTCAACTGTTGTTGAACTGTCAATTTTGATGGCGAAGGCTCATGGCCTGAGTCATGGTTCAACCGTATTTGAACTTATTGGCGAAGGCGCAAGCCTTGATTTAATGGCGAAGGCACGTAGCCTGAGTCCCAGTTCACCTGTTGAACTTACTGGCGAAGGCGCATAGCCTTGATTTAATGGCGAAGGCGCATAGCCTGAGTCTTGGTTCAACCGTAGTTGAACTTACTGGCGAAGGCGCGTACCCTGAGTCCCAGTTCAACTGTTGTTGAACTGTTAATTTTGATGGCGAAGGCGCATAGCCTGAGTCTTGGTTCAACCGTAGTTGAACTTACTGGCGAAGGCGCGTAGCCTGGTCTTAGTTGTGGGTATTGAGTGCCGAAGCTCGGTTTTGATTCGAGACCTTGAGCAACTTATGTGTTGTCCTCCCAATTGGAGTAGATAGGCTGTCTTGAGGAGACTCTTGGCTCGAGATATCTCCGTGCCGGTTTCTGGCCGGAGCTCGTATCAGGGATGCGGTAGATGCCTTACAGAGATTCTCCCTTAGGAGGGGCTTCTTCTTCTTTTTTTTGCACTATCTTAAGATTAGAGAGAGAGAGGACTTGGATCTTGATTTGAGATCTTCGAGTTCCCTTGTCCGACATGCGCTTTGTCTTGTTTGAGCTGGGTTGCTTTTGTTTTCCTTTTCTGGCGTTTCTTCCTTTTTGGTCCAGGGAAGAACTACGCGATTATGCTAGGAAATCCCCACAGACGGCGCCAAATTGTTTGCTCAAAAGTTATCACATACCTTATGAGTATAAAATAATATAAATAAATTACGGGAAAATCATAGCAAACCGTAATAATCCGTTTGACCAAATGAAGGAAACGAAAATAAGTACTCAGAGTTAGGAGGAGAAACATTAAGATTCTTTATTGATAATGTTGATTTGGCCTGCCTCTCCATGAAGAGGTTCAGAGCCTTACAATGGTGTTTTTCTCTCTCTCAATATGGGTATCATTGTGTTTTTTCTCTCTCCCTCGGATAGTGATCGAGAAGCAGCCCCCTTTCTAGGGTTTTCTCTCTTGGTATTTATAGTTGTGAGCTTCGTGAGCTGTCAATAAGTGGCCGTGACCACGTTGGGATTTCGCCTTCATGGTGGCGGATGGGCCGTGGCCTTGTTGATCGAATCAGATGAGGGTTGAATATCGTTAATTCTAAGTGGTCGTGTCACTAATTAATCATGAATTAGCTTAAGACGGGATTAGCTTCGTTAATTATCGTGGGGTCGGATTCTGACCCATACAAAAGGAATTTTTTTTATTATTCAAAAGTATTCTTAAGACTTGCAGTCTTAGACATAGTAATATATTATTATAATCAAAAGAGAATGCAAAAATAATAAATCTAGAGTTAAATAATTTTTAACTATAAAAAGTGTCATTCTTACTGTAACATACCAAAATTATTATTTTATAAAATAGAACAAAGAGAGTAGTGTCTTTACCAAAAAAAAAATTTGAAACCTAAAATTTTATTTCGTATAAAGAAATTGAATTATATATGATATCGTAAACGGCAAAAACCATTCTCAAGAGTTGGGTGACTTAGGAAGCGGCACATGTCAAGGAGGATCAATGGCAGTGACTCAACCAGGGTGACACCGGATACGAACCGGTGACCGTATAAGAAGCAATTCAAGATATGACAGTTATAGAAACGTTACAGAAGAAACCAAGATTCCTCTGGTCTCTAAGGCTATGAGATTATAAAAGTTTCGTGTACAGCTAAAAGTATTATTTTATAAAATGGAATAAAGAGAGTAGTATCTTTACCAAAAAAAATTTAAAACCGAAAATTTTATCTCGTAAAAAGAAATTGAATTATATATGATATCGTAAACGTCAAAAAATCATTCTCAAGAGTTGGGTGCCTTAAGAAGCGGCACGTGTCAAGGAGGATTAGTCAGCAGTAGCTCAACAAGGGTTGTTTAACCAAAAATTGTGCACTTCGGCCAAAGCTTATTTTTAGAAGTACTCGGGCTACTGATAATCAAGAAATTATGTATTTTCTCAATGATAAGAAAGGAAATTAGAATAAGAAATAGCAAAGTAACCGATAAGAAGCAAAAGAAAGTAATTGTATTCCAATAATAATCAGAACGTGCCTTTACAAGTAAAATCCCCTTTCTTTATATAGGAATCTATAAGTACAACGTTTCTTTCCTTTTATGACTGAATCATTATGATATTAATGAGACGTTGTAATTGGCAATCGTAACTGTTCATGAAAATTCTGTAACATCTATGATCATTCATGCACATTAATTGACGATTCATGAATCTTCCTTCTTTTTTGTCTTGATTCATTATGTCGGTATCTCTTCATTTGGCAATTCAGATTCGAGCGACTATACCCTTTTATCTCGTGGGTGATTTGCTCGTACCTATTATGACTCATGCCTCTTTTAATGCATCTCTCTAGTTGTTGCTTCCTTAGTGATCCACCCATTTATTTTTACCAATACAGATAGACCCCCACTTACCAATTATTCAACAATTGAATATTTGGGAAGTGGATCATATTTATGGCGGGAATATTTTGCCGTCGTTTCTCATGTATCATTGCGTCTTCTTCAGAACCATCGCGTCGTATGTCACTTTCATTTAATGTTTGTGACACGTGGCATTCATTGATTGGGTCTGCAACTCTTCAGCGGTTTTTACGGCTTTCTGCGGCTGCATTAGTCACGAAGTGACTGCTTCCATTATGGTGTTTCCATCATGAACCCTTTCATATGACAGTTGCTTCTTCGTATAAATACCTCCTTATGCCTTTGCTTTCACAAAAACCTTTCCTCTACAATATTCTTCTTCCATAATAGTCTTGTTCATCTGCTCGTATTATTTTCCTATACAATCATGTCTTCTCCAAATCCCGATCCGCATAGAGTAGTTATAGTAGATGAACTTCCCCCTTCATCTGCTCCTATCAGAAGTAGAAGGGGTGGTAGATTGTGTAGTTTAGGATCTGTATCTATTCGTGGTTCTTCTTCTCAATCTAGTGTTACTTCCCCTTCGTCCTCTAGAACTAGGGCTTCATCTTCTCATAGATCTTCTGCTAGAAGTAGGGATTCTGGTGAATCTCTTCGAGAACCCAATATTGATGAGATTGTCCCCGCTGAACTTTCCTTCTTTACTGATCGAGAATCGATTAGAAATCAAGTTACATCTAGGACTTCCCATGATCATGCTGATGTTTACCCTTCCCAGATTATTGAGGGTTTGATTTCTCTTGTGTGCTTCCCAATTTTAGTCCCTAATGCAAATCAAAGGATTACCTCATACAAAGTAGGTTATTCCTTTGTTTATACATATCCCTTTACATTAGGCTTCAGACCACCTATTGATCCAGTCATTATAGAATTTTATCATTCTTTAATGTTTGTGTAGGACAGATTGGTCCTATTGTATGGAGAGCCGTGGCATGCTTAAGATACTTGTCGAATTTGTCCTCTTTACCCTTTACCTTTTATCACTTGATTCATCTATATTCCCCTAAGTTGTTTCGTTCTGGGGTATTTACTCTCGTGGCCAGGAGTAAAATGGTTTTGGTTAGCCCTGAAGATGACAAGGATCGTGGCTAGTATGCCCGTTTCGTTGCTGCTCCCACAAAAGGTTTAGTTGGTGATGAGAACATGCCTTTTCCAGAAAAATGGAACTTTGCACGTAAGTTTTTTTTAACCTTCTTCTTCTTTCTCTGTTGAAGAAACAAGAACTTACAATCTCATGACTGTATATTTTTTCCTTTTTTCAGCAACTATGGAAGCTGTTGAGGCGATTCCAGACTTCCGTGGTTGGGTAGGAAAATTGTTGACTATTGCTACTATGGAAGGAAGTTCTTGGAAGTACCTTTCTAATAGGTTTGGATGGAAAGTGAAGACTCATGGTATCTTTCCTTTCAATTTTCTACCTTGTTTCCATATTCACTTGGAAATTTTCTAACTTTTTCCTTCATTAGGGTTTTGCATTTGGGGTGTTAGCGCCGCATCTATTGTTGCTTCAATACTTTCTCTGTCTATGGATCAAGAGATGATTTTGAGTTCCTCATCAAAGAGAAAAGATGATAGGGCACACGGTTTCGAAGGTGAAGAAGATCAAGAGGAGGGCTCGTTAGTTCGTAGGCCTCGAGCTAGTAGACGTGTTATTTCGGATGACGAAGTCACTCCTCCTCCAAGTTCAGCTCCCATGCACGAGCCCGAAAGTCCTACTTTGGTGAGCTCTGATGAAGAGATGCCTGCTGCACCCCGTGACTCTACAGAACAACTTTTTTCTCATGGGTTTGATAATGAAGATTTCGGCTTTATTTCTGAGAAAGCGTCTCTTGCCTCTTTTCTAGTATCTGTTCCCCGCACCTGTTGCTGCTGCTACTGCTCCGCCCGTGACTATTTTGACCCCCTTAACTGCCCCTACTGTTACAACTTCTCATGTTGAAGTTGGTTCTTCCAGTAGACAGTAGGGTAATAAAAAAAGGTGCCGTTGAAGTCCCCGAGGATGGTAGTCTTTTGAAGAAATCTGGCCAAGCCAATGTATGGCTAAAACCGTTGATTGGCCCAGTTGAGAAGTCCAAATTGGAAAGCCACAGCTCTTTAACATGGATGAATGAAATTGTCCATTCATCTTTAAAGGTATAAGCCTTAGCTTTTTATTTTGCATGTGACTTTCTTTTCATCTGTATTTGGTTATCACATTTTCCTTTTCCTCGTGTAGATCAATCTAATTGGCACGGAGCTGATGAAGAGGATCGTCCATACAGAGCAATTAATGAACGACTATCGCACCAAAGCGGACAACTGGAAGGAATAGTTTGATGGCCTTGAGCTTGAGAAGGACGTTTTAGATGAGAAGAAGTGTACGTCGAAGCAACAAGTGAAGATAATGGCAGCAGAGTTGGCGATTAAAAAAGGCCTCTTCCGGTCAAGTGGGCAAGGATAACGTTCTTCTCGAGTCTTTATTTGCCGAGCAGCTTTCCAAAGCCACTGAAGAAATTAGAGGTTTAAAAGAACTGTTGAACCAAAAGGAAGTTTACGTCGGGGAGCTTGTTCAAACGCTCACCCAAGCTCAAGAAGATCTTCGTGTTTCTTCTGATAAAGTTCAGTTTTTAAAGAGGTCACTCGCTCCCTTACATGCTTCTTATGATGATGCTTTGACTAAAAAGGAAGAGCTAATTACCGAAATTGAGCAGTGGGAGAAGGATTATGAAGCCCTTGAGGACAAAGCTACTGTTGATGTTAGTTGAGCTTTCTTGAACACACGCCTCAAAATTTTAATGGAGGCAAGCCAGGAAGGGTTTGACTTAGCTGCTGAAATTGCAAAAACTAAAAAAACCATTGAGAAAACTCAGAAGAGTCAAAGCTTTTCTTCACCTGAGGTTAACATTACCGTGGGTGATGAACTTACTCCTGGTGAGGCTGTTGTTCAAACCTCTTATGCTCAAGTTGAACCTCCTGCTGCTGATGATGCCATCTTGAATCCTTCTGATGATACTTGTTCAGAACCTGCCCCATAGTGAAAGTTTGATTGAAAAGTTTGCTGTTTTTTTATTGGTGGAATGTTTGGGAAGTTTACCCCTGGTTCACTTTGGGGTTTCGTAATGATTGGAAAGTTTTACCCCCCGGTTTGTTTTGGGGTTTTGTATCAGATAGCTTAGGTTGGAACTAAGTTTATACTTAGTTTTACCCAAGTTTATATAATATTACTTTCCAAGTTTTTTGTCTAACTCTTCTGATATCTTATTTTGAGTTTCTGTTCTACTCTATTATTGGTTTACCCTTGTCTTATTTCAGAGTTTGAAGACAAATGTTTGCATTGTGTTTAAAAATTTCGGCTTTATTTTCCGTCTATTTTAATGTTTGGGTTTTTGTTTTACCCTTTGTTATTTAACTTTGCATTAAAAATGCTTCAATGCTTCGTGACTCTTTTGAATAAGCACGAATTATATAAGAGGGCCCTTTTATAAACGACACTTAATGAAGAAGACGTCTCAACTTCATATTGGTGTAAATGTACGAAAGAAGAAGTAGGAACATACATATTTCTTTAAATAATTTGAGGAAGTTTTGTATTCTTGAGCTTTCAAACTGTATACTTTTCATGTATTCAAGTAACATCTACAACTCTTTCATAACTGTTTTATAACAGATTTTACAAAATTCAAGGGTATTACTTGCAACCCTCGACTAAATATTGCCTTTAACCTAAATACTCGTAAGATTTTGTAATTTACATTTGCGAGTGTATACTTCATCATAGGTTTTTGAATCAGGCTAGTGTTTTTGGCTCTTGATTTGCTCTTAACTTTCGATTTGTTGGGTAGATTGCCTCAGGCTTGACTTGAATTCTGACTTTTCTAGTCTTCTTTGCCTTCCATATATATAGTCCCCCAAGTGTTAGAGCTTTGAAGTATGAAATCTCGAGCACTTGATTATTCCTTCCATGTGGTCCATTTCCTGAAAAGGAAAAACATACGGTACTCGGACCGGGGATGATTTTGCATCTCGCGTTTCTTTTAGGCCTAAAATCATCATTTGGTGTGGGCTAGCTTTGTGCATATCGTCTAAAATTGTTAGTATAATTTAAAAAGAATAAATCTTAACTTTGCATAAACGATACCTGACCGGGGGTTTTCCCCTTCAGAAGTAATACTTCTTCAAATGAACAGCATTCCAATTTGATGGGAAAACTTTGCCGTCCATTGTTTCTAATTCATATGCGCCCTTTCCAGCAATACCTCGAATCTTGTAAGGTCCTTCCCAATTTGGGCTTAATTTCCCTGCATTGGCCGCTTTTGATGATTGAAAAACTTTTTTGAGTACGAAGTCCCCAATCTTGAAGTACCTAAGATGAGCTTTCCGATTGTAATATCGATCAATAATTTGCTTCTGCGCTGCCATCCTTATTAGAGTTGTTTCTCTCCTTTCTTCAAGCAAATCGAGATTTACTCGCATCTCTTCCTCATTTGATTCTTCGGCTTCTTGGATGTACCTCGTACTTGGTTCTCCTATTTCAACTGGAATTAAGGCTTCGGCACCATATACAAGTGAGAATGGTGTCTCTCCCGTACCTGTTTTTGTTGTTGTTCGGTAAGCCCATAAGACTCTTGGTAACAGTTCTGGCCACTTACCTTTTGACTCCTCTAATCTTTTCTTTAAGTGATTAATAATAACCTTGTTGTTGATTCAGCTTGTCCATTAGCCACAGGATGATAAGGTGTCAAAGTTATCCTCTTAATCTGCCAACTCTAAAAGAATTTCGCGATTTTCGTGCCTATGAATTGTGTGCCGTTATCACCCACGATTTCTTTTGCAACTCCAAACTGGCATATGATGTTACGCCAAATGAAGTCCCTGACTTCTTTTTCCCGCACCTGTTTGAAGGCACCTGCTTCTACCCACTTGGTAAAATAATCGGTTAGTACTAGTAAAAATTGTACCTTTCCTTTGGCTTGGGATAGCGGACCCACGATATCCATCCCCCACTTCATAAATGGCCATTGTGCAATAACCGGATGTAATAACTCTGCTCTAATTATAGTTTTTACCAAGGATCTTCCTCCTGCGTGATTTCCACGGTGTCCCTCATGTGCTTCTCTCATTACATACTCTATTTGATAAGGTCCAAGACACCTTGCTAAAGGTCCACCGAACATCTTTCGATATAAGTTGCCTCGATCCAAACAATAACGAGCAACTCTTCGTCGAAGTGCCTGAGCCTTTTTCTTATCTTCAGGTAGAATCCCGTACTGCAAAAAATTAACGATCTCGTTTCTCCAATCCCAAGTTAAATTATTGAAATTTACCTCGTTTTTATCTTGATCGAGTGCCGAATGAAACAAATGTATTATAGAAGCATTTTCTTCATTTGTCACTTCTGCAGCGGATGCAGATTAACTAGAGTGTCTGCTTCAGCATTTTCTTCCCTGGGTATTTGCACGATTTTCCAAGATTGGAATTGTCTGATTAAATCTCGTGCCTTTTCTAAATATTGTTGAATCCTCGTCTCTCTAGCTATATAAGTCCCCTGCATTTGATTAACAACAAGCTGCAATTACAGCTTTGTATTCTGCTTCATTGTTAGTAATGGGATGACATTTTATTGCCTGCCTTATAGTTTCTCCTGAAGGTGGGATTAGAACAATGCCTAAACCCGCTCATTTAACATTTGAGGAGCCATCGGTAAATAGGGTCCAAGCACCTGGATTAGACCGTTGAATACCTGCAATTCCTTTTCTGCTTCTGTTAATCTTCCTGGGCTGAAGTCAGCCACGAAATATGCTAAAACCTATGATTTTATCGCAATTCTAGGTTGATACATGATATCATATTCACTTAGTTCTATAACCCACTTGGCTAATCCACCTGATAATTCTTGCTTATGCAATATATTTCGTAAGGGGTAAGCGGTCAATACAAAGATAGGGTGACATTGAAAATAAGGCCTCAACTTTCTAGATGCCATTATTAGTGCTAAAGCAAGTTTTTCTAAATGAGGATATCGAGTTTCAGCATCCAATAAGGACTTACTAACATAATAAATTGGAGATTGTTTACCTTTGTCTTCTCGAACTAATACTGCACTTACCGCCATTTCTGACACTGCAAGGTAGATGAGTAGCCTTTCTCCATCCTTTGGTTTAGCCAGCAACGGTTGGTTTGACAAGTATGTTTTTAGATTTTTGAGTGCTTGTTGGCATTCCTAAGTTCACTCAAATTGGCTTTGATTTTTGAACACTGAAAAGAACTTAAAACTTTTCTCCGAAGATTTAGAAATAAACTTTCCCAATGCTGCTATCCTACATGTCAACCTCTGCACCTCTTTATTGCTCGTGAGTATATCTGGTATTTCTTCAATGGCTTTAATCTGTGCTGGATTTACTTCAATTCCCTAGTTAGAAACAAGGAAACCTAAAAACTTACCTGAAGACACGCCAAATGCACACTTTTCGGGATTCAACTTCATATTGAATTTGCGGAGAATCTGAAATGTATCTGACAAATGTTGGATGTGATCCCCTGCTTGTGTTGACTTGACTAGCATGTCATCAATATAGACTTCCATGGTTTTTCCTAGATGTTCTTAAAACATCTTCGTTACTAACCTCTGGTACGTGGCGCCATCATTCTTTAGGCCGAAAGGCATGACTTTATAACAGTAAGTCCCCCTGTCTGTAATAAAGGAAGTTTTTTCCTCATCTAAATGATCCATTTTTATTTGATTATATCTTGAGTAGGCATCTAACAAACTCAACGATTCATGTCCTACAGTAACATCAATTAGTTGATCTATATGTGGTAAAGGAAAAGAATCTTTAGGGCAGGCTTTATTCAAGTCAGTATAGTCTAAACAAACTCGCCACTTAACATTCTTTTTGGGCACCACTACAGTATTAGCTAGCCAGTTAGGATATTTTACCTCTCGGATAGACCCGATTTTTAAAGCGTTTGTACCTCATCCTGAATCACCTGGTTTTTGAAGGATCCTTGCTTCCTTTTCTTCTGTTTAATAGGTGGGTATGTTGGATCTTCATTCAGCTTATGGGTCATCACCTCCGGTGGTATACCTGTCATATCTGAATGCGACCAAGCAAAGCAATCTGCGTTAGCTTTCAAGAATTCAATTAACTTACCTTTCATCTCTGGGCTCTGGTTGGTTCTGATGTAAACTTTTCTATTCGGCCAATGTATAGACATCACCACAGCTTCGAGTTCCTCAATTGTTGTTTTGATGTTTTCGTTCTCTTTTGGCTCTTGAATAGTATCAGGCCTTGAGTCTACATCCGTTTGTCCATCTCCTATTGAGGTTTGAGTTGTTAAACCCTCAACTGAATTCTGTAATTGCTATTTTTCGTCTGCAACGTCGTTTTTATGCTTGAAGCTGCCACTGAATTGATACATCTAGAATCCTGTTGATCACCAAGAATTTGTCTAATTCCCCATTGGGAAGGGAATTTAATAACTTGATGTAAAGTAGACGGAATAACATCCATCTCGTGAATCCAAGGTCTGTTGAGGATCATATTGTATATTTTGTCCATATCTATCACTTGAAATTTCGTATCTTTGACTACTCCTTCTGCAAATGTGGTGAGCACTATCTCCCCTTTAGTAACAACGCTTGAATTGTTAAATACAGATAAGGTACGTGCTTTGGGTACCAATTTGTCATCAGCTTGCATCTCATTTATCACTCTTAAAAGAATGATATTTACAGAGCCACCTAGATCAATCAAAACTCGTTTCACATTAGTATCATGTACAAGTAAAGATATTACTAGTGCATTATTGCATGGGATCAACACGCCATCTGCATCTGCATCATCAAATGTTATACTGTCTTCTTCCAAAACTTCGCGAACTCGCTTTTCGTGGGTAACTGTGACTTTTGACACCTTTTTTGCAGCCGTATATGTCACAGCGTTGACCTCCTCTCCTCCACTTATCACGTTAACCGTTCTTTTCGGTGACGGAGGTTTTGGTGGCTCCTGTCTATTCTTCATATAAGCTTGCTTACCTTCTCACTAAACAAATCGGTTAAATAACCTTGTTTTAACAAGTGCTCTACTTCACCTTGTAGCAATCTGCACTCTGCTGTTTTGTGACTGTGATCATTGTGAAACTCGCATTAAAAATCTAGGTTTCTTCTGCTAGGGTTCGATCTCATTTCTTTTGGCCACCGCACCTTATCTCCCATACTTCTTAAAACAGCTACCAATTCAGATGTGCTAACATTGAAACTGTAATCACCAATCTTTGCTTTTAAGCTAATGTCGGTGTCCCGTGTATCTCGCTCCTTTCTAAACTTGGATGATGAACCCGCATCTCTGTCCCTTGATCTGGAACTGTACCTTGGGTTCTCTTTTTTTTGAATGTGAATCCCTTCCTGTTGGTCCTATGTAAGGTTCGTACCTGTTCTTACCGGACCTTTTTTCAGTTTCTGGTCGCCTCAAACTTGTTCTTTCATCTCCTCGTGACTGAATGATAGTATCTTCTTCTATCCGCAGCTTCGTGCAATACCTGTTGTAAATATCCTTCCACGTTGTTGCAAGGAATTCTCGTCAACTTTGTTTGAGTCTCCTTGTGGCTTCTGAGCTTTTGTCATTTAGGTTAGTTGCAAATGCCATAGCCGTCCAATTATCAGGTACACGTGGTAACATCATCCTTTCACGCTGGAATCTATCCACGAATTCTCTGAGTAGCTCCGTATCTCCTTGTTTTATTTTGAAGATGTCTTCCATCCTCTTTTCAACTTTTTGAGCTCCCGAGTGTGTTTTTATAAATGAATCTGCAAGCTCAGCAAAAGAATCAATAAATTTTTTGGTAAAAGAGAATACCATGTTAGTGCTCCTTTTGTGAGTGTTTCACCAATTTTTTTTACCAGCACTGACTCAATCTCTTGCTTGGTTAGGTCACGCTAGTTGTAAATGCAGTTACATGATCTCGTGGGTCGGTTATCCCATCATACTTCGGGATATCAGGCATCTTAAAATTTTTTGGAATTTGCAAGGGAGCGGCACTTGGCTTCCAAGGTTGTTGAGAATATTTATCAATATCCACTCCTTTAATCACGGGTGGCACACCAGGTATCTGCTCTATGCGATCGTTCTGCTCCTTGAGCTGTTTCTGCAAAGTTAGTACTAAGCTTTGTAAAACAGAATTAATTGGGATATCTGAGCTTCCATCGCAAGATTCGTTCCTCCACTGCCCGAATTGGCGAGTCCTGAGCGTGGGTTCTCTATAGTTGCGGTGTTGTTTGGAGGTGGAGTTGGTGGTACAGTTGGTAATCCACTAACAAAAGCTTGAAGAGCATTGTTGATGTGTTCTGCAATTAGTTGCTTCAATGCATCTTCAGCAATTTGATCTTCCTCTTGTTGGTTATTCACATGTGATGTTGATCTGTCAGGTAACCCTTCTCGGGAGTGTTGAGGAGAATTTCGGGGTGAAGGGATTGGAGTTCCATCCTTTTGTTGATTCTGTTGGTTCAACTGGTTTTGCTGGTTTTGTTGGTTGTTGTCGTTAGCGGTCGACATAATTTTTTTGATAGAAAATGAATTTGGAAAATGAAAAGATTATCAGATTCCCGATAACGGAACCAATTTATTTAACCAAAAATTGTGTACTTCGGTCAAAGCTTAATTTTAGAAGTACTCGGCCTACTTATAATGAAGAAATCTATATTTTCTCAATGATAAGAAAGGAAATTAGAATAAGAAATAGCAAAGTAACCGATAACAAGCAAAAGAAAGTAATTGTATTCCAATAATAATCAGAACGTGCCTTTACAAGTAAAATCCCCTTCCCTTATAAAGGAATCTATAAGTACAATGCTTCTTCCCTTTTATGACTGAATCATTATGATATTAATGAGACGTTATAATTGGCAATCGTAACTGTTCATGAAGATTATGTAATGTCTATGATCATTCATGCACATTAATTGACGATTCATTATGCTGGTGTCTCTTCATTTGGCAATTCAGATTCGAGCGACCATACCTGTTTATCTCGTGGGTGATTTGCTCGTATCTATTATGACTCGTGCCTCTTTAATGCATCTCTCCAGCTGTTGCTTGCTTAGTGATCCACGTATCTTGCCACATCAGCCACATATATAAATCCACATGTAATATTTATTTTTACCAATACAAGGGTGACACCAGATACGAACCGGTGACCGTATGAGAAGCAATTCAAGATATGACAGTTATAGAAAAATCCAAGATCCCTCTAGTGTCTAAGGCTATAAGATTATAAAAGTTTCGGGTACAACGAAAAGCTCATGAGTTAAAACTCAAAGAAAAGTTTTCGGGTACAACTAAAACCCAAGAATCAAAACTCAAAGAAATTTTTTTGGGTACAACAAAGTTTCAGGTGAATACTAAGAACCCGAGTTCAAGCTTTTTGTGATGGTAGTACTTATTCTACACCAACCGGTCATCGATAAAAGAATAATAGGTGGTGGAAATTTCATATGAATCCCTAAGTTCTGCACTCTTTTTGTCTTCGTCCGATTTTTGTTTCGGTTGGATTTTTCCGGTAAGGTTTTTAATGAGGCTGTAATGAGGGTGAAAAGGATAAACCTTTCACTTCCTGATCATATCACAATGAGTAACCGGAAAGTGGGGAGGATTATCTGTATACGGTAAAAATCGGTCTCAAGAGTTGGGTAACTTAGGAAGCGACACGTGTCAAGGATGACCAGTTGGCTGTGATTTAACCAGCGTGACACCGGATACAAACTCGTGACTGGATAAAAAGCAATTCAAGATATAACTGTTATAGAAACGTTGCAGAAGACCCCAAGTTTCCTCCGGCCTTTATTAGGTTTTATTACTTTTTGTTATTCTTTATCATCTTTTAATTTCCTTTTATTAATATTGGTAATTAATGGGGTATAATTTGTAGATCATACATCACATAGCTCTAGTATAAATAGAGGCTTTCATTCTATTGTGAGACATCAAGAAATACTAATAGCAAAAGATAAATTTTCTTTCTCTCATACTCTTAAGCTTTATATAAGTGTTGTCAAGATCTTTCAGTTACTCTTGGTCCCGGTGGGAATATTGAAAGCTCAGGCTTGTCTCTTCTTTGATTATCCTTATTTATTCTGTTTGCACTTTGTTATTTTATTTTATCAGATCAATTTAATCAACGTATGTATAAACCACGTTACAAATTCAACTCTACTGTTTTACGAGTAAACATATATTGATTACTTGCTAATTACTCTAATGTAATATAAATAGTTATTTTTATTTATTTCACTGTAATATAAGTAGTTTATATATTTTTTGTCCATATAAGTAGATTATTTTGCTTTCAAGAGCTTGGTAAATTAAGGATTTTTCTTAAAATTTCCCTTTTCAACGATTAGCTATCCAAATGACAAATATCAATGCAGGCTTAAAACACTAGGGCCACTTATGGGAAGTTTAGAGTAAATGCAGTCCCTCTAATATTCAAAATCACATAAAAGGAATACATGACAAAGGTAAATCACAAAGGAAGTCATATATACATATTATTCTAGTCGAACTGACAAAAGATATTAATTGGTAATTTCTTTTATCAGTCTAAATTTTAATGAACAAAATTACTAGAATGTGTAGTCTAACAAGAACTAATAGGTGTACTTATTAAATAAATGAATGTGCATAAATTGGTAGGACACTACTGTTACTTAAAAAAATAAAGAAGATCAAAGAAGGGTAGTCATGGGCATGAAAAACAAATAGTGGTCATGAGGAGAAAGTGTACAAAAAGGAACATCAACATCATTTATGATGTAATTGTCCCCATTTCTGTGATCATGCTTAATAATTTAATCGTAACACAATGCTTATTTTATTTGTTTGTATATGGAGAGTACTGATGAATGCACCAAACCTTTTCTTATTATAGATCAGTGGACCTTTTGTGGAGTGAACAGTAGTCATTTGGACATTTTTTTGGTTCCCTTCTGGTGTTCGGTATCCATATTATGGCCCAACTAAATTTAAATTTGCGCTAGAAAATCTTATATTGGAGGTAAAACGTTTCCTAATAAAGACGACTCTATACCCACGGCTCGAACTCAAGACTACTGACTAAGAATGAAAGATTACTTACCACTCCATCACACATAGGGAAGGGTCATTTGGACCTTACTAAAGTCCAAGCAATTCCAAAACAAGCGTGAAGCACTCTCCTAAGCTTGTGGACGAAAAATTTCGTCCTTTTTTCTACTAGTGCTAGACAAACAAAGTGATAAAGCTCGACCAAAATGTCTTGGCTTCATGTGTTAGTATAAGTGCAAATCAATGAATAAATAAATAACTAGGTGTGAATCCAATAAAGCAATATATAAGATTTAATTTTTAGTAGGTCTTTTGTGCTTTTACAGTTATTATATAAATTAAGTTATTGGACCAAGAAAGTTTGGTAGTGAAGTATTTGAATAGTGGCCGAGAACGTGACTAAGTTAGAGCTATGATTTGGTATACCATTATTGTGGGGATACCATAAGTAGTTGATTACCATTAGTGGTAATATATCACCCTTGTTCACGTGAGTTGTGCATCCACATTGTAGGAAGGATATTTATAACTTAGCTAAATGCAATAATGTTGGTGATGGTGTACAATAGTGTATCTAAGCATCACGAGATTAAATGAATGATTTTCTCTTTTGGGATCTTAATACAAATAACCTATTGAATTTACTGTTTATTTTTTCTAATCGGTATACATATCGTATATACTAATTATATGTGACTAAACACATATTATACGTACAATGGCGAAGTTAGAAAATTTAATAACGGTGTTCAAATTTTGAACACCCTTTGCCAGTGGGCTATGCAAGGGCATTGAAAGTCTATTTTTAATCAATAACAAGTACCCTCCGTTCCAATTTATGTGAAACAGTTTGATTGGGCACGGAGTTTAAGAAAAAATGAAGACTTTTGGAATTTGTGGTCCTAAACAAGTAAAAAAAGGGCCCAGAGTATGTGTGGTTATAAAAACTTCTCATTAAGGGTAGAAATTGTACCAAATTTAGAAAGGGGTCATTCTTTTTGGAACGGACCAAAAAGAAAATAGGTTCAGATAAAGTGGAACAGAGGTAGTAATATTTTACCTTATACGTAGTATAATTTTTCGGTGAAAGGTAGTCAGTTGACCACCCTTGGGCCAACATAGCTTAACCCTATATACATATACTATACATTTGCTAACTATTTTTAGTTTAAACATTTGGATGGACAATTATTTAAATTAATTCTTCTCTCTTTTTCTTTTCTTTTAATGATATCTTCTAAGTGAATTTGCGATCGAGCACTTCAACCAATACACTTTGCTACCTGCCAAAGCTCATAAACACTGGTATCGAATAATCATGTTTATCTAAATTAGAGCACAAGAGGTCACAATTGAATATTTAACTAGCGTTTTGAATATGTAATCTTCAAATTGTTGCACTTGTGGTTTAACTTTTCTCTTAAGAATCGTGTGATTTAATGGTTATACACTTATTGCGTGTATTTGACTAAATCATATGTTGTCACATAAAACAAGAAATTCTAATAGATTCTGGCTAATATCCATAATAATTAAATCAAACAAATATATAACGTTAGAATTCTGAATTCGACTGAAAAACGGCAGCTGATACACAAAGTATTTTGTGTTCACGCAAGGTTCGGGGAAGGGACACATCCAAGAGGGTGTGATGTAAGCAACCAACCTTAATAAAATATCAGCGACTGATTTCACGACTCGAACCATTGACCTACGAGTAACACGGAAAAAGTTATGAATTCGAGTTTAGACAATAAATTGACCTTGGCCTAAGAGAGTATACACGTATATTGTGGACAACAGAACGCCCTCTAGGTGCTTTGAGTCGTTTACCGTTTTTTAGTAGTTGTTGCATGTGAGGTGAATCTCTATCCCTCACCATGTCTCCTTATAATAGGATGTGGGTCATCATATAATTGGTAACTATAAGAGGAATGTGTTACCTGCATCTGCATTTGATGCGGAACATATATTTAAGTGCAAAAGTTATTGAAATTGAAATAAATAGTATAAAAAGTTATTGAAATTGAAATAAATAGTAGATAAAAAAAAGTTATTAAAATTGAAATAAATAGTAGATATAAACCCATAATTTTAACATTATAATGAGTACCACGCTAAATGCCTTAAAGGTTGAACTCATACAGTTTAAATTCTGAATTTGTATGTGATTTAACTAACACTTCGTTCATCGGAATAGTAGTAGTAGATTTGAAAAACAAGTAATATAAGTAAATGATTTTCTTTTTTATGTTAAATATTTTGTAATAAATTTAATTTATCAAAAAGAGTAATAACCAGAAGGAGTATTTATACATGTGAAAGTTCTAACATTTAAGTCAATTATCTTCCTGCTCTAATATCTTTCAATTTGTATTTAACAAAGATACGTCAAACTTGGCAACCTTTGCCAAAGCATTCTTAGATTAATAGATGTAGTTAACCATTACTTCCTATTAATTAATAGATGTAATTATTTTTTTTTTTGAATGAAATAATTAGTATCAAAAAAAAAAGAACTCTTTATTTTTATTTGGCAAGGTAGGGCATGCTAGGGCTTGCAATTATAAATGTGATTAATTATTCCCTTAATAAAACTCATGACAATCTCGCAAATAAATGTATTGAGAGGGCAGATAAGCAAATAGCCAATGTGGGAATAGCCACTTTTTTTTCAGGGTAGTATTAGGACATAAATGTTTAGCAACTATTATTAATGATTGTTGATTATGTTATTCAAATTTAAAAAACAGAAAATATTTTAAAATTCCACTATATACTGTTCAAAATTTCAGCCGAGCTATTGTAATTCAGATGATCAAACCATAGAATATGTGGAAAAAACTTTTGGAATGATTCTCCGGATATACCATGCACTAGCTACCATTGACTACCTCACAACTAGCATTCAATTAACTTAAAAAAGAAAAAAGAAAAAACTGTGGAGTCCCGTCTACAAATATTTAATTCATCATTATATATATCCACCACAAATAATCTTTGAGATTGTTAGCTATATATATATCAATACTCGGAGAAAAAGATAAGTAGGAAAAGATGACAGCACTTGATATAAATTGTGTCTTGGCATATTGGTTATGCCTGATTTTGCTTTAAGAAGTCAAAGTTTCAAACCTCAACTAGGTCATATTGTTTTTGTAAATATTTGAGAGCGCCTTTGTGGTTAACAATTGCGAAGAAGTAGAATTGAATTTAGGACATTTTCTAACTTAAAACTCAACAAAACCAAGAGACTAAGGCTATTTCTTGTCTAGATTTATGATATTAAATTTATTATTCCAATTCTTCTATAAATTTCGATACCACTTATAAAAATTCTTGCGTACGCTCCTGCCTAGAGTGTTCACTTGAGCTTGGGTTCACCCATGTTAATTTAAATATTTGAGCTGAAATTGACTAGTGCTATTACATGATTTAGAGGGAGGAGGATGGGTTCACGTGAACCTGCTCCCTCCCATGTGCATCCGCCCCGGGGCTGGAACGCCAATTCTCGAAAGAAACCTGTATACGGGTAAAATCGAAACTAATGAGCACCCCGATTTCTCGGCTGGGGCAAATGAATTAAGGATATAACTACATGGAATCGGAATCGAAGTTAGGAACCTCTCATACTAAGGCCCGAATGAAGCGCTTACCACCGGAGCCATCGAGACAACGCCCGCCGAATCTGGTTCGAACTCCAGGACCTCAAAAAGCATTGCCAAACTGTTGCACACGAATAACGAAGGGCCGTGATATCCACACCTAACCGTATATCACAGCGTGGATCTCGGCCCGTATCGGCAATCAGTGATTAACAAATTTTTTTTACCTTTCTTAGAATTGTACTAGGGATGAAACTCTCCTACTAAATAAATGGGACAATCTTTATTCAATAAGAGGACGGTGTAACACGCATATCAAGGCGATACAAACTTATTTTCTCAGCTTCTTAGTTATTGAAAAGTTCTTATTTTAAATGTGGCTCTTCATGCACGTTTGGTTGCGAATCGAGGGCAGACCATTTGTTGAGCTTAGAATTAGAACTCGAACTCAACATCACAATTGGTTTGGTTATTTATTTTATCTCTAATTCATTTATCTAACGTTATTGATCACTTGTATTGAATCTATCCACATATCCTTAAAACTGCGTATAAATTCAATTGTTATCCGTTTTAAGAGTAAACAGTTTGGCGCCCACTGTGGGGCTAAGAATAATAGTGGTGGTTTGATACAAATTCCCATAACACAACTTATTTTACGCTTGGTTTTAGTTTTAGGTCAGCTTGAAAAATGTCAAACTCCCAGTCTGCTCACTTAAACGTTGATGCTGAATTTGGCCATCATGGCAAAACAACAATATGGTACCTAGCAATGAGGTGCCCCCTAATGATCCCAACAGAGTCCAGTTGCAGACCCAGCCTATGCTAACTCGCATGTGGCCATCGATGCCAACCTGCCTACCGACCCTGAGAACAACGTTCGTGGAGGAGCCCGACCAACGGCCCGAGGTGCGCCCGAAGGCGACGGGGTCAGTCTACGCTTGATCTTTGAAATGTTAGAGGCGCAACAAGCGGCGATAGCACAACTGTAAAATCAAAGCCGTGCCCTCAGCAGAGTTGAGCCCGAACCATTCTAGGAAAACACCCGAAGAAATGAGCAGGTCATAGAAAGGTCGGGTGAAACTAAGACCGGGTCAGCTCCAATGTAATGAAAATGCTCGAAGCATTAACCAAATGGGTGGAGCCAGGCGAGAAGAAAATTGAAGCAAACGACAAGAAAGTAGAGACATATAATTCCCGGGTCGATCAAATCCTAGGAGCGTCTCCGATATTGAAAGGCTTGGACTCTAAGAAATTTATCTAAAAGCCTTTTCCTCCGATTGCAGCACTGAAGCCAATCCCGAAAAAGTTTCATATGATCGATATTACAAAATATAACGAAACCACAAATCCAAATGATCAGGTGACCTCCTACACATATTCCATCAAGGGGAACGACTTGGAAGACGACGAAATCGTGTCGGTTTTGCTGAAGAAGTTCGGAGAAACTCTGTCAAAAGGAGCAATGATATGGTATCACAACTTACCCCAAATTTTATTGATTCATTTGCTATACTTGCGGATGCTTTTGTGAAAGCACATGCCGGGGCCATCAAGGTCGAGAATAGAAAGTCGAATCTTTTCAATGTAAAGCAAAGAGACAATGAAATGCTCAGGGAGTTCGTATCAAGGTTTCAAATGGAACAGATGGACTTGCCTCCGGTTGCAGATGATTGGGCCGTTCAGGCGTTCACTCAAGGACTTAACGCCCGAAGCTCCTTGGCTTCACAGTTCTTAAAACAAAATTTGGTAGAGTACCTAGCGGTAACTTGGGCCGACATTCACAACAAGTACCAGTCAAAAATCAGAATCGAGGATGATCAGCTCGGGGCCCCTTTTCGGTCCATTTATCCCATTAGAGCCAATGACAGGTCTAAGAGAGTCGTCGATCATGGGCCGAGATCGAACAGAGACCGATATCAATCATATAGCGGAGATCGAAGGGGTAATGGATCTAGGTGTCGCCTTACGAGGAATGAGAAGAGGAGCAATCAGGGCCACAGTAGCTGGGGACTGATGAGCAAAAACGGTTTCGATAAGCCACTCGGGGCCAGGGAGGCACCAAGGTTATCGGAATATAACTTTAATGTCGATGGTACCAATATCGTATCTGCCATCGGGCACATCAAGGATACCATGTGGCCTCGACCATTGCAGTACGACCCTACCCAGAGAAACCCTAACTTAACGTGTAAGTATGATGGCATTCATGGCCACAGGACCGAGGACTGTCGACAATTATGAGAAGAAGTGGCCCGGTTATTCAATAACGGGCATCTCCAGAAATTTCTGAGTGATCGAGCTAAAAAATCACTTCAGGAACAGGGATTCCAACAAATAGACTGAACAAGAAGAACCGCAGCACGTCATCAATATGATCATCGGAGGGGTCGATATCCCCCAGGGACCAATGATGAAGTGCACTAAAGTGTCCATCACGAGGAAAAAATGAACCCGAGATTATATCCCGGAGGGAACCATTTCGTTCAACAATGAGGACGCCGAAGGCATCGTACAACCGCATAATGATGCATTGGTAATCTCTGTACTTATAAATAAATCTCAAGTTAAGCGTGTGTTGATTGATCCAGGTTGCTCGGCCAACATCATTAGATAGAGGGTCGTGGAGTAGTTAGGTTTACAAGACCAAATAGTGCCAGCAGTTTGGGTGTTGAACGGATTTAACATGGTATGCGAAACCACTAAAGGGGAGATAACCCTACTAGTGAACACCGCCAGGACCATCCAGGAAACAAAGTTCTATGTGATTGAAGGGATATGAGATATAACGCTCTATTTGGAAGACCATGGGTTCACAACATGGGCGGTACCTTCGACCTTGGACCAGGCATTGAAGTTCCCTACACTAGGAGGGATCAAGACAGTGTACGCAGAGCAGCCGACTGCAATGGAGATGTTCGCAGTCGATGAAGTACTCCCGGTACCTGCCGTTTCGACATTAAAAAGCTTAGAGCCGACCAGAAAGGCCGAAGTTAAATAGATATCACCGATGCCAGCCCCGGTCGGATCAGAGGGATGAGGAGTCGATGAGAAAGATGATTACGGAGTTCCGAGATCGTTCATAGCTCCTGATGATACCGACGCCACCAAATCAACATACGGAGAATTGGAGCACCTCACATTAACCGAGCACCTGCCGGATCGAAAGGTATACTCGAACACGGGGTGAGCCCCCGAGCTCAAGAATATACTCATTAATTTTTTTAAAGCTAAAGTAGATTCTTTTGCTTGGTCCCATCTTGACATGACAGGGATCCCACTGGAGGTAACCACTCATAAGCTGAGTTTGGCCCCGAAGTTCCAACCGATCAAACAGAGGAGAAGACCTCAATCCGAGGTCAAGCATGCATTCATCAAAGATGAGGTATCTAAACTCTTTTAAATAGGGTCCATTCGGGATGTTGAGTACCCGGAATGGTTAGCTAACATAGTACTAGTGCCTAAAAAAGTAAATAAGCTAAGAATGTATGTAGATTATAAAGACTTGAACAAGGCATGCCCTAAGGATTCCTTTCCTTTGCCTAACAACGATCGGATGATTGACGCGACGGTCGGGCACGAGATACTCAGTTTTCTTGATGCCTATTTCGGGTACAACCAAATTCGGATGGACATGGGCGATCAAGAAAAAGCTTCCTTTATCACTAAATTCGGCACCTATTGTTACAGCGTAATGCCGTTTGGATTAAAGAAAATCGGTGCCTCTTATCAATGCCTAGTAAATCGGATGTTCGAAGGACAGATAGGAAAATCATTGGAAGTTTATGCTGACGACGTGTTAGTTAAGTCCCTGTAAGTAGAGGACTATTTGAAACATTTTTAGGAAACCTTCGATATATTGAAGAAATACAATATGAAGATGAACTCGGAGAAGTGTGCTTTCGGGGTCGGATCGGAAAAGTTCCTCGGATTTATGGTATCAAACCGGGGGATCGAGTTTTATCCTGACAAAATTAAATCCATAGAAGACATCACTGTGGTGGACGATGTAAAGGCTGTTCAGAGGTTGATCGGGCATAGAGTTGCCCTGGGCCAATTCATATCGAGGTCCTCGGATAAAGGCCATCAGTTCTTCTCACTGTTGAAGAAGAAGAATAACTTCTCCTGAACTCCGTAGTGCAAATAGGCTTTGGAAGAACTCAAATGGTATCTTTTGAGTTCGCCCTTACTCCAAACTCCGAAGGCGGACGAGAAACTGTACCTTTACTTGGAGGTATCCTAGGTGGCGGTAAGTGGAGTCTTAGTTCGGGAAGAAGAAGGTACGCAATTTTCTATTTACTATGTCAGTAGAACTCTAGACGAGGCCAAAACGAGGTACCCTCACATGGAAAAATAGGCGCTCGCTTTGCTAAGTGCCTCTGGAAAGTTAAAATCATACTTTCAATACCACCCCATATGTGTCGTAACCTCTTACCCAATGAGGAACAACATGCAAAAACCCGAGCTCTCAGGCCGATTGGCCAAATGGGTTGTTGAAATCAGCAGATACGACATCGAGTATTGACCTCGAATTGCCATCAAATCACAAAATTTGGCAGACTTCGTGGCCGGTTTTATGCCGGCTTTAGTGCCCGAAGTCAAAAGAGAATTATTGTTAGCCTCGGGGACTACCTCGGTAATTTAGACACCTTTTACAGACGGAGCCTCGAACATAAGGGGGTCCGGGCTCGGTATCGTACTGAAGCCCCATACGGGAAATGTAGTTAGGCAATCTATTAGAACTGTGAAATTGACTAACAATGAGGCCGAGTATAAGGCCATGATTGCAGGTCTCGAACAAGCTAAAAGCCTTTGGGCCGAGGTGGTCGAAGCTAAGTGTGATTCCCTCCTTGTGTTAAATCAAGTCAATGGGACGTTCGAAGTAAAAGAGGAACAAATGAGAATGTATCTAGACAAGTTATAGGTAACGTTGCATCAGTTCAAGGAATAGACCCTGTAGTACATACCTTGAGATCAAAATAGCGAGACTGATGCTCTGGCTAACTTGGGGTCGACGGTTGATGACAATGAATTCTATCTGGGAACAGTCGTAGATCTTATGAAGTCGGTGGTAGAGGAAGACCATGCAAAAATAAACTCAACCAGTTTAACTTGGGATTGGAGGAACAAATACATAAATTATTTGAAGACTTGGAAGTTGCCCTCGGATCCTAAAGAATCGAGAGCTCTGCGTACGAAGTCTGCCAGGTTTAGCTTGGTCGAGAGGACTTTGTTATGAAGAACATTCGATGGCCCGCTTGTCATATGCTTGGGGCTGGGAGATACCAAATATGCCTTGAGAGAAGTTCACGAAGGCACTTGCGGAAACCATTCGGGGGAGGAATCTTTGGTTCGGAAATTAATCAGGGCCGGCTATTACTAGACCGAAATGGATAAAGATGCAAAGGATTTTGTACTAATATGCGATGCCTGCCAGAGCCACACACCGATGATCTACCAACCGGGAGAACTACTTCATTCGGTTTTGTCCCTATGATCGTTTATGAAATGGGAAATGGACATCGGTCCCCTCTTGTGGGCACCCTGTAAGGCTCAATTCATACTATTTATGACTGATTATTTTTCCTAATGGGTCGAGGCTCAATCGTTCAAAAAGGTCCGGGGAAAAGAGGTCATTGACTTCATCTGGGACCACCTAATATGGCGACTCGACATCTCGTCCGAAATCGCTTGCGATAACGGGAAACAGTTCATAAGTAAGTTCTTCGAAGATCAAAACATTAAGAAAACACTAACAACACCCTACCCCCCAAGTGGAAACGAACAAGCAGAATCTACGAACAAGACCATTCTCCAAAACCTGAAAAAGAGGTTGACCGATGCCAAACGGAGATGGAATGAAATCTTGCCCGAAGTCCTATGGGCATATTGTACGACCTCGAAGTCTAGTACCGGGGCCACCCCCGTTCTCATTGGTCTATGGAGCCGAAGCCTTAATACTAGTAGAAGTGAGAGAACCGACCCTCGAGTTTCGACATATGACCAAAGAGTCGAATGGCGAGGCCATGATCACGAGCTTGAAATCATTGGATGAAAGACGCGAGGCCGCCCTAGTCCGGTTAGCCACCCAGAAACAATGGATAGAAAGATACTACAATCGAAGGGCCAACCTCCAACACTTGAAAATCGGGGACTTGGTGTTAAGGAAAGTAACACTGCACATGCGGAACCCAAGCGAGGGGAAGCTGGGACCGAATTGGGAAGGACCATATTGAGTCTTCGAAATTACCGGCAAAGGCTCGTACAAACTCAAAGCAGGAAGCGGTGTGCAACTATCGAAAAAATGGAATGTAACGCACTTAAAGCGGTACTACTACTAAGGTACGATCTCATTTATTTGTTTATTTATTATTTTTTATATATTATGAATCGGACTAACGAGGAGGGGGACAAAAGCATTGTCCTAGGTGTTTTGGATCTCTCTGAGAGTCGTTGTGACTTAGGGTATTGTAGGCGGATTAGAGTTGATGAAGTTGAGGGGACTATACGTAAGATGAGCAGGGGCAAAGCGACCGGGCCAGATGAAATCCCGGCGGAGTTTTGGAAGAGTGTGGGCAAGGCAGGCTTGGAATGGCTCACTAGGTTATTTAATGTCATTTTTAGAATGAAGAAGATGCCCGAAGAGTGGAGGTGGAGCACGATGGTTTCTGTATACAAGAACAAAGGTGATATCCAACATTACAATAACTATCGGGGTATCAAGCTGCTTAGCCATACTATGAAAGTTTGGGACAGAGTGGTAGAGCTAAGGGTGAGGAGGAGTGTATCTATTTTCGAGAACCAGTTTGGGTTTATCTCGAGGCGTTCGACTACAGAAGCCATCCACCTTGTTAGGATATTGATGGAGCAGTATAGGGAGAGAAAGAAAGACTTGCATATGGTGTTCATCGACTTAGAAAAGGCGTACGATAAAGTTCTGCGAGAGGTTTTGTGGAGATGTTTGGAGGCTAGAGGTGTACCTGTTGCCTACGTTAGGTTGATTTAGGACATGTATGATGGAGCAAAGACCTGAGTGAGGATGGTGGGTGGGGACTCGAACCATTTTCTGGTTATGATGGGGTTGCATCAGGGGTCGGCACTCAGCCCTTTTTTGTTTGCTCTAATGATGGATGTACTGACGCGCCACATCTAGGGGGAGGTGCCGTGGTGCATGCTATTTTCAGATGATATTGTATTGAATGATGAGACGCGAGACGGTGTGAACATGCTGATAACTAGGGATTATAATGCATTTTACACTCCTTCCTACTTGAGTTTTGATTAGAAATGTGTACAAAATAGTCCCAAAGGCTTACATGTTGTACTTGATTGCAGGGTTTGGTCAACAAGGTGACAATTCGTCAAAACCAGCTCAAAAAGGAGTGAAACATGCACAAGTACCAAGAACAAGTGCAAGCACAGTGTAACAGGGCCAATGCGGCCGAACTCCATTCTGTGCGGTCCGCAAAGAGGAGGTTCAGAGAGTTGCTCATTTCAGGCATTCAAGCAATGCGGCCGCAAAGCATTTCATGCGGACCGCATTGGCTTCATTACGGACACACTCGATTTTGTGCGGTCCGCAAAGATGAAGTTCAGAGAGTTGCCAAGTTGGGGAAACATTGCCAATGCGGTCCGCGGTCCATTTTGTGCGGACCGCAACAGAAGCCACCGCGGCCGCGGTGCATTTTTGTGCGGCCCGTGGTGGCCATGTTCAGAGAGCAGAAGTTTTAATACAAGAACCTCAGCGCGGCCGCACTCGATTTTGTGCAGACCGCGCTACCCCCGCAGGGGTATTTTTGTCCAAAAAATTCGGCCTAGTATAAATAGTTTCTTTTCCCATTTTTAGATCATCAGTTGTAATTTTATGCAGAGCTGCGCTCGTGAACAGTAACTTTTTACCATTTTGAGTAATTTTACAATAGTTTTATCATTGAATCTTCAAGTTTTAGTTAGTAATTAAATATTATGGGTTTTTCTTCACCTATTTTTTTGTTGTCTTCTATTATCATGAGTAGCTAGACTCATTAGCTAGGGTTGTGGCTCAACCCTAGTATGGGTAGTTGATGGGTCTTGTGTTTAAGGGTTTGAATTTCTATGGGTGTTTGATATTTGGACTAATTTATGGTTTTAATGTTGAATTAGTGGTTGCAATTATGCCTATTTGACTTGGGCTCTTCTTGAGAAAGAGAGCCTAAGTCTAGGAAAATTAGTCCAACAAGGAATTGGGGCGTACTCAAGAGATTGATAGCCTCAATTAAAGGGTTAAACCTAGAGATAGTAATACCCGACTTGAACCTCAATTGCTTACACAAATTATCATACCCAATTGATCTTGAGAAAGTCAATTAGGGCAAAATTACTCAAACTACCGAGAGGTATAGAGTGAGTAGAATCGTGCTATGGTTATATCGTAATCCCCAAATATGACAACCTAACCTTAGACACGAGAACCCGTCAAGTATCCACCTAGGAGAAAGTCACTTCCCTAGTGCCTTTTAACTATTTAGACAACCTTCAATAGTTTACTATTAGCTTAACTTAGCTTAATTTAGCATCTTAGTAGTATAAATTTAGAAGTAATATCAAAACCAACCATGTTTAGAAGTTCAATTAGGAACAATTACGCAACTCCAATTTAGATAGAAACTCAATGCCCATCTCTAGCTCCCTGTGGAAATCGATCCCGACCTTCTCGGGTAAAAGCTGCTTCGACCACTCTTGCTACTTTGTAGTAGTGCAGGATTGGCCTCGATCACACGCAATTAGACGTCTGGAGGCATACCCTGGAATCTAAAGGTTTCAAGTTGAGCAGGACCACTTGGAGTGTAAGTTCAATGGCGAGACTCAAGGAGGGGAAGCGGAGGCGAGGCTGGACTCGCAGGTCATCCTTGGAGAGGGAGTTTTAAGTACCTTGGGTCTATTATTCAGGGGAATAGGGAGATTGATGAAGATTTCACACATCGCATTGGGGTGAGATGGATGAAATGGAGACTCGCTTATGGTATTTTGTGCGACAAGAAGGTGCCATCGTACTTAAGGGTAAGTTCTACAAAGTGGTGGTCAGACCAACGATGTTGTATAGGCCTGAGTGTTGGCCAGTCAAGATCGCTCATGTCCAGAAGATGAAGGCATCAGAGATGAGGATGTTGAGATGGATGTGCGAGCACACCAGGTTAGATAGGATCAGAAATAAGGTTATTTGCGACAAGGTGGGTGTGGCCCCTATTGAGGACAAGATGCGGGAAGCACGACTTAGGTGGTTTGGTCATGTGAGCAGGAGGAGCACAGATGCCTCGGTGAGGAGGTGTGAGAGGTTGACGTTGGAAGTCCTATGGAGAGGTAGAGGTAGGCCAAAAAAGAGGTGGGGAGAGGTGATTAGGCAAGACATGGAACAACTTCAGCTGATTGAGGACATGACTCTTGATAGGAAGTTATGGAGGTCGAGGATTAGGGTAGTAGAGTAGGTAGTCTTGAGTGTTCATAGCAGTAGTATTGGCATGCATTCTCGCTTTCTGTTGGTAGTAGGTTTTCGTGACTAACCGTTGTTTTCTTTCATTGTTGATCACCTTACTATTTCGTTGTTTTAATTCTGCTTTTATATGGCTTCTTGGTACTGTCCCTTCTTGTCTATATTTTCATTAATGTGGTGCTTATACTTTCCTGAGCCAAGGGTCTATTCGAAACAACCTCTCTATCCTCACAAGGTAGGGGTAAGGTCTGCGTACAAACTACCCTTCCCAGACCCCATGGCATGGGTTATTACTGGGTATGTTGTTGTTGAATCGAACTAACACTTGCAGGCAACAGCCAAGGGTGAATGTGACTATTAGGTATGAAAGCACACGTTGCACTCTTTTTACCTTGAACCGGTTTTGTGCCAAAATGGGTTTTCGGCAAGGTTTTAAACGAGGCAACAGTAAATCATGCTAACTTACATTTGAAGGCCGGTCTCAAATCGGAGTTAATGGGCGCATAAATAGTATCTAAGCCCTCTCAAGCTCGACCTCGAATACTGGGGGCCATCGCCCTCAGGTTAAGATTTTTAGCAAGAAAAGAAGGAAACTTCGTACTTGAATAAGCTAAGGCTTGGAAGTTAGGATTCATTGTAAGGGCCAAAAGGTCATAAAAACCGTGCCCACTTAGTCCATCTTAGCCATGATAGAAAGTTTCATCATGTACTTTACAGATTGAAATGAAAGAAAGTTCCACTATGCTATTACGCATTGTCTTGCCTCTTAAAACCCGAATCCTAAGAGCCCACGGGCTACCCCTACTCGGGGACTATTATTTTTTCTATTGAGCCTAAGGGCTACCCCTACTCGGGTACTATCATTTTTTCTCGAACCCAAGGGCGACCCCTACTCGGAGACTACCGTCCTTGCCTAGGCTCGGATAAATTAGGCTACTAAATCCTGGAGGCACTAAACCTATTAGGCGATGCCTAAATACAAAAGGTTGCCGCCACCCTAAAAACGACTCAGAGACGTCCGAAGCTCGTAAAACAGAAAGTAAGGCCTTTATGAAAATTCAAAACCCGATAAAAGGTTACCCTCGGCAAAAACATCATCTAAAATCAGTTAAGCATCTTGAAAGAACTTCCGGTCATACCGAGTTTTCAAAGCTTCGAACAAATAAAGTTTTATCAAAGTCAGGATCCATTCGGACCTCTAAAAAACAAATGCCTTGTTACTACATTCGATTCTCTGCTAAGGCATTAGAAACATTTGCAAGAATAGAAATTATGAAAAGATGCTAAAAAAGTAGAGACTCGAAATTGCTAGAAAAAGGAAAAAATTATATATTCCGGAATGTATTTACAAAGGCCTAATATAAACGACCTCAAAACAAACAAAATATGTACATAATACAAAAACTAAAAAAGTACTAAGGCGTCTACGCCTAATCTTCACCAGGGCCCGACTTGTCGCCAGAGCCATCAGAACCTTCCAAGCCATCGTAACCTTAGAGCCTTCGGCACCTTCAGGCCCGTAAAGTCTCTTCGCCTCGGCCTCAAGCTTTCTTGCTTCCTCAATCTCAAACGGTAGGTCGAAACCCCGGGCATGGATCTCTTCGAGGGTCTCCCTCCACGACAGTCGCCTCATATATTCAGCCTTTGTCTTTAGGTGGGTCTCGGCTGCCTCCACATCGGCCTTGTATTAGGACACCATCTCGTTGGAATCGGTAGAGGTTGTATCCAACATAGACTTTATCGCCTCGTATTTTCTACCGAGGGCATCCCACTCGGAGATCGTCATTCAGCTAGGACCACTTGTCAGCTTTCTCCTTCGCCACTCGAAGTTGAACCTCTACCGATGCTAGCATCGCCTTGGTGGTTTCCTTCCCCAAAGCTAACAGGTCCATTTTGCTTTTCCACCCATCAGCCATGGCTTGGACCCCATTCATCTCGACTTGGAGTTGGTCGATCTGGTCGATCTGCGGGGTTTTGTCGTTAGTCACCACGACTAGCTCCTTGTTTTTAGCTTCAAAGACCTTTACATTTTCGACCAGGTCGGCAGGTTCCCGCCTCAGGGTCGAAGCTTCTTTCTGAGCCTTATCCAGCTTGGCCTGAAGTGTCCTTGATGGCCCCGTCTTGTTGCTCACTGTGGAGCTTGTACATATCCTTTTTTTGAGCCTACTCCTTGAACTCAAACTCGAGTTGGTTGATCTCAAAGCGGTACCATACAAAGCTCTCGTGGTGAAGTACCGAGGCCTGCAAAATGATAAAAATAGTGAGAGATGTCAAAACCTAATTGAATCCAAAAGGGAGTGTTGGTGCCTTACCCGGTTAAGTGCCTGGTGCCCCTCGTTAAAGAGACAAGGCGCACCCACCTCATTCATCTTTGCCTAGTCCTCCTCGGTCACTGGGCATTGAATGCCCACGGGAGCGGATAGAACCCGAGCATCCTCTGGGACATTAAAAATAACCGCTCTCTTGTGATCGGGGTCCACACTCAAAGCAGGAAACTGATTAACCAATTTTAGGCTCGAGCTCGGCCCACCTGCTTTTGAAGATACATCCTTTTTCGGGACTTCCAGGTCACCCAGCCCAATTTTTTTTCCAAAGTAGAAGAATCCACACTATCGAAGAAGGATTGAAGGGGGTCGTCCGCGCCGTGGACTCTTTCACTTGACTTCTCTTTCCCTGCTTGGGCCTCCTCAATCACGGACTTGATGTAAGAGGGCATATCCACGATATCTATTACACCAGTTGCTTCCTTCGGAGCTGAAACGGATTCTCGGGGGGTCTCAACCCCCGTCTCCATCTCAGCCCCTTGAGTTGGAGGGAGGTCGGTCTCACGGCCCACCCCCTCGATTGCGGCCTGCTCCCCGACAAGGGTCGATCCGTGGGCAACAAAATGTCGTCTTCTTCGGACTCATCCCTGAGCCAAAGAAGCGAGTAAGAATCCGGCACCCGGTAGTTGGTACTCTTCTTCGCCTTACGAGCCACCCTCTTCTTTGGTTTCACCTCGAAACTGGGGGATCCCGAAGACATTCTTTTCCTCTTCTTCTTCTCTCTTGAGGTAGCGCCGGGATGTCCCGTAACGGAGGAATCAATAAGTAGATATGCGTCCTCGTCCCTTTTCAGCGGCCTAAGTTCGGTGGTCTTAGGCAAACCTTCGAAGGAAAGAAAAAGGGTCAGCATTATGAAAGTTCGGAGCATAACAGTAACCATTCTAGGGAAGGCCTTACCATGAGAACGGGCCTCCCATCGGCCTTTTGAAAGCTTGCGCCACGAGCGCTCAAAATAAGACATCTACTTGCAGATGCCCTTGATCCACTCCTTGAGCCGAGGGACCGCATTGGGAACCCGAGCAACAACTGGACAATCACAAATACGAAGGATGAGAAAGGAAAGGAAGAAAAATTGGCACTTAAGGAAAGGCTGTACTTATGAGATGCGTTCCACTTCTCGGGGAACGGAAGAAACTCAGGAGGGATCAGATCTTCAGTCTTCACCCAAACAAAGTGTCCCTGCCAGCCTCGGTCTCGATCCTCGTCAATACTCAAAAAAGGGGCCTTGCTGGCCCCGCGAGTAAGCTTGATTAGTCCCCCTCGAAAAATTTGGGGACTGTATAGACGGAGCAGGTGATCGAGGGTGAACCGAGAGGATTCGGTGCGGCTCACAAAATAATATAGGAGGATCACGATCCTCCAAAGAGACGGGTGGATTTGCCCGACTCATACCTCGTACCTCTTATTGAAGGCCAAAATCCCCGGGTCTATCCCAGCGTGAAGGGGTTAGTGTAAACAGTTAAGTGCCCCTTCACGTGGGTAGTAACATCGTCCTCGGGCCCGAGGACTACTACATCCTTGCCTTTCCATTTACAGTTCTCTCAATCCACGGGTAGGACATCTTCGGTAATGGAGCATATATATCTGCATGCTGCTTCGCCCCTTTCCTGTTTAGATGAGGCATTCTCGACTTTGAAGTCGTCTGCGATTGAGCAACCCCCGGGTATAAATCTTCTCATGGGAGGCTCGGAGGCAGATTCCTCGGGGGCAGCCATCTCGGGGGACAACTACCTCGGGAACAGCCACCTCAGGAGCGGCCACTTGGGAACTGCCGCCTCGGAAGCAGCCACTTCGACATTTGTGGTTGGGTGGGAAGATGAAGAGGCAGCCTGTTGAGGAACCGATTTGGAAGTTTTAGCCATTAATATCTGATAAAGTTTGAAAATTTAAAGAAAAAATATGAAGGTTTGAAGAAACAAGTTTGAAGGCTGAAGAGCAGAGTATGAATATTTAAGGTAGGATGAAAATCTGAGTAAGAACCTAAGAACGATTATGAAGATTTGAAGATCAAAGATGATGATATGAAGGTTTGAAAGAGTTGGTAATAGCTAGAAAATCCTAAGATGGAAGCTTGATCGGAAAGTGGAAAAAGAGCAAAGGGTAGAAGCTTTTATAGGGGAAGTACACGACGCTTCACATTCGGAGGCAACCGGCTGATGGTTGACACGTAAGTCAGAACGATACGATTGATGGGACGTTTTGACTTCTTCATTGTCTCGGTTGTAACGTACGAAGGAAGGAACTAGGGAACATCTATAGTTTCTCATCATTACGGTAAACCCACTCTCTAAGAAAGAGGGGACTATTTGTTTGCGGGTCAAACCGGGATTAATGAGCACCCCGATTTCCCGGGTGGGGCAAACGAAGCAAGGACATAACTACATGGAATCGGAATCGAAGCTAGGAACCTCTCATACTATGACCCGAACGAAGCGCTTACCACCGAGCCATCGATACAACACCCTTCGAATCCGGTTCGAGCTCCAAAACCTCGGAAAGCATTACTAAACGGTTGCACACGACTAACGAAAGGCCGTGATATCCACGCCCAACCGAATATCACGGCATGGATCGCCGCCCGTATCGGCTGTAGATAAGTGATTAACGAAAAAGAAGATTTTTACCTTTATTCAGTAAGAGGACGGTGTAACATGCATATCAAGGCAATACAAACTTATTTTCTCTGCTTCTTAGTTATTGAAAAGTTCTTATTTTAACTGTGGCTCTTCATACACGTTTGGTTCTGAATCGAGGGCAGAACATTTGTTGAGCTTAGAATCCGAACTCGAACTCAACATCACAATTGCTTTGGTTTATATTTTATCTTTAATTTATTTATCTAACATTATTGATCACTTGTATTGAATCAATGTACATATCATTAAAACCGCGTATAAATTCAATTATTATCCATTTTTGAGGGTAAACAAAATCCCGAGTCATATCCTAGTTGCTGGAGGATTTCACAATAATGCAACGATCACCAAACATGGCTACTAGCAATGAGTTAAACTCCTCGATCCCCATTGGTGAGATAAGTAAGAAAAATTATATAGTACTCCCTGTTATGTTACTTCCAGTCAGTTGATTTACTATGCTGGGAAAAGAAAGTGAAGTTAGTATATCATAATTCATAGTATTATATGTTAAAATGTAAAATTAATTAGTTCCCCTTGAATGTAGCAGTGTCTCATCAGTCCACTGACAAGATATAGAAATGCTTGAAATAATGAAAGCCTTGAATGGGGGCTGTGCAAGCTAGCCAGTGGTTAATTGTCCAGAGATATATTAAATAATTCTTTTTTGGTTTTTCACGTCGTGTCTAATATCTGCAGGATCGATTAAATTCGAATTTGTGCTAAGAAATCCTACAAAAATGACTTTGTACCCACAACTCGAATTCGAGAACTCTACGATGAAGGAGTACTTATCACTCCACCAAATTGGTGATCACATCTTAATTAAATAATTCATGGAGGATTAATGATACAATAAGAGTGTGAAAGGCTTGTGCTCCTAATATTAATCATGCACCCGGCCTGACAAGTTAAAACTTGAAGACTTTGTAATTGATTTGGGCTTTGACAAGTTAAAACTTCCTGGTCATCCTTGATATTTTTTCCTAAATATATTTAAAGTTGAAAATATGTCTCTTCTTCCGTAACTAACAAATACTCTCCCGGTCCAAAATAAGTAATTTTTTGGCCTTTTTTATTGTGGTCCAAAATAAGTGATTTTTTCAGATTTCAAGAATGTATTAATTATTTTTTTCCTACATTGCCCTTGGAGTAAATAGTGTTGGAGTATGTGTTAGGAGTATTTATGTGAAGAGATAGTAAAGGTTAATATGGTCAATTTCATTGCTAATTAATGTCAAAAGGTGAATTTCTTAATATGTGTGAAAACAACTAAAAAATTACTTATTTTGGACCGGAGGAGTAGTAAACATACATTAGTGAATGGAGGAAAAATTTTATTATGTGAGTCATATAAGCAACATTACTTATGTGAGGCTAATTTATTTTCTGAGTGTACTCATATTCCTACTTACTTATTTTAAAACATAATTTAAAAAAGGCAGCATTCAAATCTACTTTTTTTCTCCAATTAGATGCTAATCCAATGGATAATAAAAGGAAAAAACAGAAAAAAGATCTCCCAATAAGATATAAGATATAAGATCTCCAATGGAAGTTGGTGAAATGTTTCTTTACAGTAGATATATAAGATATAAGTTTGACTAACACTCTGCTTGGATCATTGTTCCCTATCTTTTTATAATATATTGTATTGTATCGTTATATGAATACAATATTTGGATAAATTGTATTGTTTGTTATTGTTAAATAATATTTTGCTGTTTGGTTTGACTGTATCGTACTGTACTGTAACTGATAAGTTTACTAAAATACCATCAATTGTTTAAATATTAAATTTGTCAAAAATTATGCATAAAGATAATTTTAAAAAACAAAAAAAAAGAAGGCAAAACACCTTAAGAAAGCAGAACAAAGGAGTGAGACAGAAGAAGGAAAACCAAAGGAGTACTACTAAGTAGAATTGAGTTAAAAGTAAATTAGGAGAAACAATAAAACAGAAGGCGGCAGAAGTTTTGGAAAAAAATAAAGTAGGTCATAGGTTGGAGATTTGGAGTAAAAATAGCAAAAAAAGCTAAAGGGTAAAATAGAATTGTGGAGTAATAAGTTAGGGCATAATTGGAAAGAAAAATAGGAAACAATCCCACCACACCAAATCGGTTGTTTCAAAAAAGGGGACTTTTCATTGTTCGGAACAATGGATTTAACGATCAATACAATAAATTTTAATGAAACAATCAAAATAAATATTATTTTGGGATAACAATACAATACGATACAACGGAGAACAATCATTCAAACACGCTGTAAAGTTTCTTGGTGAAATTACAAGCTTTGTTATTTAAACCGCTAACGAGTACTTTTTAATTGAAAGTTTCAGCCTAGATATCAAAAACAAAAAAAATTGCATTGGTTAAATAGCTCAAGATATGATGTACTATTAAATTTTACAAATGTATAGATTGCTCATGCTTTTAGATTTGACTTGGATCCTAAAATGCAAAATTTTCAATTAAAAATATTTTAACTATGAAAGAGTTAGACCAAACAATATAACGAAAGGGTATTTAATTTGCCGATTTTGTTATCATTTTCCATGATGGCAAATTTCGGGAGATCTTTTTCCGTTCTAGTTTTACTTATTGTTCATCAATCAGTGGCGGATCCAAAATTTTGTGCAAGTGGGTTCAGTCGAAGACGAATGTGTCTAATAGCATAAGAGGTGTCGGCTATGACAAGTAGGATTTGATCATTTCATTATCCTTTTTGCTCTTAATACAATTACAGAATGAAGTAGTTTTTTAAAGTTGGTACTCTATAATTTTAACAAACTTGAAATTATTTTATAAAGGTTAAAAAACATTATTATCTCTATTTTAAAAAATTTATCTATTTAATTTAATAAATTTTACTTCAAAAAGTTTAATTTAACAAATATTTATTAACTCTAAGATATTTGAATAAATCTAGAGTTTTCCGAAGTTATTTGCAGAGAAAATTGGACAGAAAAGGAAGGAAAGTAAAATAGTAAATGACAAAGGAGAGAACATGAGAGTAATAAATTTGAAGCATGATATTTAATTTGAAACAGATTTGGTCTTTGTTTATCCGTAAACGATACAATTTAATTTATAACGTGGTTTATAGACAAGCGAATCGATTTGATCCCAAAAAGATAAATAAATCAAATAATATGCGAGACTTGGTGTTAAAATCGAAGTAGGATAGCAAACAACTTGGTTCCGGGAGCAAGGCTTCCGAAGCCAGCAATAAGAATATCAATAGACTAAAAATAAAGTATTATTGAGCTTAAAATAATGTGTAGCATAAGTTTGTCAGAATTTTCGTGTCCTACAATGGCTGTTGAAGTCACTATTATTGCTATACCTAGGGAACAAGGTTCTAAGATCAAGCCCCTCTTAAATGACAATTATGTAGGCCATTGATGAATGTGTAACGGCAGGCTATGAATGCCAAAACTCTCGGTAATGCATTGTGTATTTAATACTGAGTAATTTCATTGAATGGCATCGGGTATATTCGTTTGTCCTCGTTAGCAATATTCCCTCCAGGGTCTGCCCGGTGCCAACCGAAGCTGTTATCCTCGGTCTTGGTTTTCACTCGCCTCCTCTTTCTCTGTCTCTGGTTTCACGTGTCGCTCTATTATTCGAGTATTTAATATGAACCAATTTTACCTTATACAGATAGTCCTCCTGATTTCCGGTGGCACATCTTCGTATCATCGGGAAGTTGGTAAAGATACCTTTCTTGGCGGAAAATTTTCTGATCCCTTCTGAAATATTTTCTGATGCTTGATTAGACGCATATCTCTCCGCATTTAATGCCCCGAACATGTGTCATTTTACTATTTAGCAATATTTTCGCCGGTTCTCGAGGTAATCATGGCCACGATTTTAACCGCCTATTTCGTTACTTATACGGCTCATTCTTCTTCTTTTACACTTCATAGTTCTTCAAACTCTCTCAACTTCTTTGCATTCAATTCTTTCTTGCTTTCACTCTTCTTTAATCTTATTCTTCAATGAACTCTTATTTCCTTCTGCTAACCATGGGTTCCTCCTCGAAGAACTCAAGTTCTCTTAAAAATAAAGAAAATACCGACGATGTTGCTCCCTCCTGCGGTGAGCACCATTAGTCCTAGAAGACTCAACATAGCCAAGGACTTCGAAGAGAAGCTTCCTTCTACAAGCCTCGTACATGGGCTATTGGCGTGTACCCTTCTTCTTTCCATCTTGCTAGCATTCCTGCTGTGAAAGAGGATTATGATTGCCATGATCTAAACATCATCGCTCCCAAACTAGTGGAGCGAGCAACCTTCCCTACGAAGAGCTTTATGTACGTTTATACGTACCTATTTACTTTTGGGTGCATTTTTTTAGCAGGGTAATTGACCCCGTAATTTGGGAACTATGCCACATATACCAGATTTGTTTGGCACAGATGGGCCCTTCAATGTGGCAAATAGTAGACTGTCTACGACGGCTGTGCCAGGAGACGAAGGAAGAGCTCACCTTGGCTCGTATGAACCTCTACTCCCCCAAGATTTTTCGTGGGGGAGTAATTAACTTAAGCAAACGTGGTCATCATGCTTTGCTCACCAGCACGGATGACGACAACGACCGAGGATGGATGGAGCGGTTCGTTGTTGTTGCCACCAGGAATATCAACTGGGCCACAACTCCATCTTTCTCAGAGTCATGGACTCGTACATGTAAGTTTAAAGCCTTTTTTTTCCTCTAAAAAAAGGTTGTTTTGTGTTGTGACTGATCCCTCTCTTTTCACTATTTCAGCAACTCGGTGGACACCACCAAGGGTTGAAGGCTTGGACTAGTGGGTTTAGAAGATTATGAAAATTACCACGCTTGAGACCCGCTAGTGGAAATAACGGGCCCCCAAATATGGGTGGAAGGCCAAAAATCATGGTAAGTTGACTCGTGAAACTAGTCTTATCTTTATCTCATTTTTGTGTACAAGAAAATTGGTTAATTTGGCTGATCCCACAGAGGTTGCGAGGTTGCTGAAGAAGGCCTTCACCCGAACAGGCGCCATCGGATTCGCTTCGGTGCAAGTGCTTCCTCTCGGAGGACCCGATTGGAGAGAAAAAAACCAAAAAAATGGCGCTCTTCCTCGGCCGAGGGCAAAAATAAAAAAGGTAAAAAAGGTCGTACCCGAGCGATCCACTGTCACTGTGGTGATTGACGATGATGGGGAAACAAGTGATGAAGGAGCTTCCGTTCAAAAGAGACATCGACCTTCCTCAGCTCAACGAAATGCTCAGTTCGAAGAGCTTGTAACCCCAACCGAGGACGATGCCGAAGCGCTCTGGGGAGAGTGTGACGTAGTGGAGAATGCCAATTCTCACTTTCGAGCCCCAGTTGCTATTCCCGGTACTATTAGACTAAGTACCGGGCCTCTTCCGTCTTCGGTTGATGAGTAACCTACAACCAGCACTGCCCTTGCCACAACTGCTTCTCAAACCGCAACACCATCAACTTTATCTCCTTCCACGCCTATCATATCTTCATCACCAACAACTGCTACATCACCCCCACCAGTCGCACACATCCGAGAGGAGGAGTCCCCCCTCCCTAGTCCCCAAACCATGGGAATTTGGGGCAAAAATACTCGTCCCCCTCTGCTGTCCCGGCCGGTAGAACTCGGCAATTACTTGAAGCCGCTGGCTTCATAGAAAGACAAGAAAAAAATACACTCTCTTTCGGGGGAGTGTATGATAAATAATGCCATGCACAATGCAACATCGGTATGGTACTTATTCTCTTTGCTGTCTGTAGGAGTGTGCATTCGGTTCGGTATTCGAGAAATTTGGTTCGGTTCGGTATTCATTTTATCACTTGTGTATACCAAATACCGTACCAAAGAAGTTCGGTACAGTTCGATATTTCTTATTTTCATTCAGTAAAATTTTGGTACGGTTTCAGTTTGATACATTAACGAAATTATGTATTTTTAATGGAATATCAATTATCATAATCTACACATTGACGATTAACACGCGTTCAGGCTCGACCAAAAAAATATTAACGAACGAGCATCAACACTTGCCAATTGCAGCAACAACTAAGGAGCAACAGTCATTCTCATTTCTAACTTGACAATTGGAGTAGCAACTAGAAGCAGCAACAACTAATGAGTTACCTGTTCCAGCTCACAAAATCCAGTTACTCAAATGACTGGAGCCTCAAAGTCATTCTAAGCAGTAACTAATTAATGTTTAGAATCCAATCAAACATTCTATAGTAGCAGCGGTCATTCTATACTGACCTATGGAGGTATATAATGAGTAAAGAAGTTCGGTGTTTTGAGTAAACTGAAATACTGAAATATCGGAACCTTAAAACTGAGAATCGTACCGTATATCAAACTTGTAGAAAAATTAATATCGAATCAATATGGAAATATCAAAGTACCAAATTAAATCGATTTGGTTCGATTTTTTAATTTTTTGGATTTTATGCCCAACCCTAGCTGTTTGTTTTCTCTTGATTTGTCATGAAAAGATTTATAACTTGGGTTTTTGCTTTTAGGCCAAATTCCTTGCTTTCGAGAGCCTTCAGAAGTTGATCCTTGATAAAGAGAAGCCTACGTCCGAGCGAGATCAGCTGTTGGCCGAGAGGGACCAAGTTGATGCTCGCCTCCCAGCACTGAAAGCACAAGCTACTGAAGACAGTGAGTTGGAGGCTCGTTTGCACCAGAGTGACCAGGAAGTGATAGCCCTCAGCCAAGAGGCCTCCCAGTTAAGTACACTATTTCAAGAAGCCAAGGCTAAATAGTCTGAGGTCCAAAACGCTATACTTGCCGCTGCCGAGCGCGAGGTTGACTCTACTAACAGATTGTATACTTGGAGGCAGCCTTGAACTCCAAAGATGAAGAGGCTGCTATTGCTGAGGAGAAGTGTGCCCAGACGGAGGAGAAGTATAAGAGGGTCAAGGAACATAATAAGGTTTATATCTCCACTATCCGTGATCGTGATCTCAACCGTAGGGGCACAAGATTCGAGCGGGATAGCATTTTGACCGAGGTTGATCGGCTTAAATTAGAGCTCCAACGCCTAGCGGATTCCCTCACATTTGAGAAAACACATTCTATGTGTAGCATAAGGAGAAAAACCTTAGAAGAGGCCAAAGCATGCGTCATTGACTTTGATGCCGAGATCGCTAAGGCCCGAGAGCTGAAGTCAACCGCCCGATATCATTTTGGATTCTGGGCATAAAATCTTCTAGAACCAACCTTGTACCGTGAGGGTTTCATAAGAGAGGGCCCTTTTATGTTTATGGTGCTCTTGAGAGGACGTCTCCTGTTCATTCCGACACTAGCATTTGATGTACTTGATTAACTTTCAAATAATAAAATTAACTCATCGTTCGGACAAGAAACAAGATAAAAATAAAATGACTGTATTTTATTTCTTCTATCTTCAAAATTACATAAGCATTCATTTTGCTGAAAATGAAATTGCCGTCACTTGTGGCTAACCTGTACAACTTGCTTCTACAGGGCTGGCTGCGCAGTTCCTGATCCCGATGATACATTTTTGTTCCCAGATTTCGCAGTCCTGATTTTTGTGGCAATCAGGTTACCGTATTCTCATATCATTCCCCCATCCTCCCAAGTGTTCAAATGCGAAGAATGCGATTGGAACACTGGAAGTCTTGCTTCTTTGAAGATTCCACTAGTGAATGGTTGGATAATCTTTGGTCCGATAGCAAGCTTCGTTTCCCGTTAGAAACTTTGCTACCGAGCCAAAGATTATCTAACCAGACCTAGTGGCTTGTAGGGAAGGGGCACTCGGGAACGGTCGAATAGCTTTTAGTCTGATAGCAAACTTTGTTTCCCGTTAGAAACTTTGCTATCGTGCCAAAGACTATCTAACCATCCCGTAGTGGTTTGTTATTTTCATCCCTTGTCATTTAAAGTTCTTGTCTCTGCTAATGGAATTTTCTTTGTAGTATGCTTTCTGTTATTGCCTTATTAAAAACCTTTCCAGAAAAACCCAATTGGGACAAAAACTGGACGAAGAGAAAACAATGCAGAACATACTTTCGGTATAAGCGGTGCTCATTAGCAATAGTATCTTTTGAGGTGTGCCACATTCTAGTTGCTCGACAATTTTACTCCGTCTTGATTTTCCAGTTCATATGATCCTTTCCCGGTGACAGCTGAAACTCGGTATGGGTCTTCCCACGTTGGAGCTAGCTTCCATGTGTTGAGCTCTCGACTGTTTTGAGTCACTTTGTTTAAAACCAAATATCCCACTTTAAATTAATGGAGATTGGCTCTTCGATTATAGTATCTTTCCATTCTTTGTTTTTGAGCCACCATCCTTATGTCTGCGTTCGTCAAGTAGCTCCAATTTGACTAACAATGCTTCATTGTTTGTTTCTTCGTCCGCCCGAAAGTATCTCATGTTAGGTGTCCTCTCGAAAGTATCTCATGTTAGGTTCTCCCACTTCCACTAGGATTAAGGCTTCTGCTCCGTATATGAGAGAAAAAGGCATCTCTCCCGTGCTTTACTTGGTCCCGTGCTTTTGGTTGCTTCCAATCTCTTTTGAGATTTTCAATTATCATCTTGTTTGTCGACTCTACTTTGCCATTTGTGCTCGGATGGTATGGTGAAGATGTGATCCTTTTGATTTTCAGATCCTCAAGAAATTTTGTGACCTTTGCGCCTATGAACTGTGGCCCCTTGTCGCAGGATATCTCTTTTGGTATTTCGAACCAGCAAATTATGTTCTCCCATAGGAAGTCAACCACTTCGTGCTCGCCGATTTACTGGTACGGACCTGCTTCAACCCACTTAAAGAAGTAGTCAGTTAAAATTAAAAGAAACCTTACCTTACCAGGAGCCGGAAGCAACAAACCGACTATGTCCATCCCCCATTTCATGAATGGACATGCCGATAATACCGAATGCAATAGTTCTGCCCCTTGGTGGTACTAACGGCGCGTGGCATTGCCACTTGTCACATTTTTGAACGAATGCCTTAGCGTCTTGTTCTATCCGGGGCTAGTAGTAACCTTCCCTAACTAATTTTAACACTAACGAGTCCGCACTTGACTGATTTCCACATACTCCTTCGTGAACTTCTCTCGTGACGTAATTGGACTTGGAGAAAGCATCGGGCCAACGGGCCTTGGAATGATTTTCTATATAACTGGCTTCCTAGAAACTGTAGCTAGCTTCTTTGGTGCGCAGTGCCTGGGATGCCTTCAGGTTTGTCGTGCTCAAGGTAGTCGACGATTTCATTTCTCCAGTCCCAAACCAATTGGCTGCATTTACTTCATAATAACCGTCCACATCCAATACTGAATGCATAAGATGTAGACTGTTCTGGAGTCTGATCCCTTAATTTCCGTGGATGAGCCCAAATTGGCCAGTGCATTTGCTTCTGCGTTTTTTTCTCTCGGGGTGTGGGTGATTGACCATTCCCTAAATCGTGTAAGTAGAGTCTGAACTTTCACCACATATTTTTGCATGCGTTCCTCTTTGGTGCCCAATTTACTACCAATTAGGAATTACATTTGATTTGAATGACCTCAGAGTCTAGTCCCCGGGACAGTTCAAGCCCTGCACTTAAACCCTCATACTCGGCTTCATTTTTAGTCAAGGGAACATTTTTTATGGTCTGCCTCAGGGATTCTCCCGAGGGCATAATTAATACTACCCCGAGCCTGGACCCTTTCACGTTGGAAGCTCCGTTCGCGAACAAGGTCCAAACTCCTGATGTCATCTCCAACACCAACACCTCTTCTTTGGTGGCCAAGGGCAGTAGTTCGGACTGAAATCGGCTACGAAGTCGGCCAAAACTTGCGATTTGATCGCATTCCTACGTTTGTACTCGATGTCAAATTCACTCATTTCGACTGTCCACTTGGCCAGACGACCTGACTATCGGGTGGCATTAAAAATAAGGCCTAAGCTTTTGAGCGGAGACTACGAGAGCTAAGGCAAATTTTTCGAGGTGTGGGTAGCGAGTTTCTACTCTCTCTAAAAAATTTATTAACATAATAGATAGGAGATTGCGTACCTTCGCCTTCCCGGACTAGAACGACAGTTACCGCTACCCCCGAGACCGCTAATTAAACTAGCAACCTTTTGCCTTCCTCCAGTTTCGATAGTAACGATAGGATTGATAAATACCTTTTCAAGTCTTTTAGGGCCTGCGGCATTCTAGAGTCCATTCGAAGTTGTAATTCTTCTATAGAACTGAGAAGAAGTGATGGCATTCTTTCGAAGATCGGGAAATGAACCTACTTAGAGCGGCCAATCTTCCAGTTAACCTTTGGACTTCTTTCACATTTGACAGCTGGTCGGGAATGTTCTCGACGGCTTTAATTATATCGGGATTGACTTCGATCCCCTTTGTTACATTAGGAAACCCAAAAATTTACCGAAGATGATTCCAAATGCACACTTTTCTGGGTAAAGCATCATGTTATGCTTCCTTAGGGTGTCAAAAGTTTCTTGAAGGTGTTTCAAATGATCACTTGATATTAAAGACTTTACCAACATATCATCTATGTAAACTTCCATTTTTTCCCTATTTTCTTTTCGGTCATTTTGTTCACGGGCCTATGATAAGTGGCTCCGATGTTTTTAACACCGAAAGGCATCACATTGTAGCAATATGTGCCGAAATTCGTTATGAACGAAGTCTTTTCCTGATCCTCGGGTTCATTCTGATTTGGTTGTACCCGGAATAGGAATCGAGAAAACTCATCAACTCATGCCCAGTTGTTACATCAATCATTTGATCAACGTTTGACAATGAGAATGAGTCTTTTGGGCACGCCTTATTCAAATCCTTATAATCTACGCACATGCGAAATTTATTATTGTTTTTTGGAACTACTACTACATTAGCTATCCAGTCGGGATACTTTACTTCCCGGATTGAACTAATATCAAGCAATTGATGGTAGGCCAGGAGCTCGTTAAAACAATTTGATTGTATTTGAGCCTAATTGCTAATACTTTGTACTTCTTAAGTGTGTTATGCTCTGTAAGATGTGATTTCGAGTGGAGAAACAAGTTTGGAGCTAAATTGGATGATTTGGAGCTTTGAAGTCTGAGTAGAAACCCAAGAAATTAAGACGGGATCACGTTCGAGGGCCGATGACCAAGTTTGGAAGTCAAAAGTGAGAAAAAAGATTACTCTGGAAAAAATGCACTACCGCGCCACGCCATGCGCTGTTGGGCACGGGGCGCTAGTGCAAAGTTCCTGCAGAGTGTAAAAATCAACTCTCTGAACTTCTCAACAAGCGCACTGCATGGGGCGGTGTGCCATGCGTCGCGCATGTGTAAAGTTTACAGAGTATTTCTCATACTTCGGCTTGGATATGATAGTTTCATCCGGACCCATTCCTACATGGTATAAATGCACTAAAAATACGATTTTTAGAGGACTTTTGACCTTGGGTGCTTTTGAAAGATTTAGATTTAATCAAGAGAGAGGTCTGAATTGGAAGTATAAGCTAATCACCTATTGAATTCGTGAGAATCGATAAGACCTCAAGAGTGAAATAATAGTGTCTTATCCGGGATAGCAGTCTTGCACCTATCATGACAAAACCCTTATTCTTCATTTTTGATAATAACCCATTGCTTTACTTTCTAGTTCTCTGTGATAAATTGTTAATTGCTTTAATTTTAATAGTTAATTTTAGTTCATAATCAATCCAATCAGAGTGTTATTCATCCTGAATAGCATTAAACTAGAAATTACTTGAACATTATTTAAATCCAATCTGTGTGGAGACGATAATTATACAATACTCTTGTTGTCTTGCGAGCATCAATTTCGTGTGGTGTTTTGCGCTCATCAAATTTTGGCGTCGTCACCAGGGATTAACAATCAATATTGTCCAAAATAGTTTTCGGTGCTAATTCAGGAACTTATTTTATTTATTCTTCACGGTTGTTCTCTTCCGTGTGCAGGAAACGTGTTAACTCCTCTGATGTATGACTCCATCTTCGTCAAAAGGATTCCATACAATCCAGAGGTAGAAAAGTGTCTGAGACAGTTGAGGGAAGATAAAGAATTCATCAAAAAATTCTTGGGGAACCTTCAACCCAAGGACACATCGCTAAGAACGGTTATGACGGGGTAGATTTGGCTGCAAGAGAGGCAGCACAACATTGAGAAGAAGCTGCACGGATAGCATCTGAGGCAACCCATAGAGCTGTTGATGAGACCATCGAAGATGATGAGGGTCAAAGTTTCAATCTAAATCGACCCTTGGTAAAAGACCAGTTCGAGAATGCGGTACCCAAGCCTGGTAGAGCAATATGTGATTATGCCAGACCAGTCTACAATCAGGGACTGTCCAATGTCAGACCTCTACCCGTAGCAGCGAATAATTTCGAGTTGGAGCAAGTCTACCTTCAAACCATCAATAACAATTGTGTCTTCAAAGGAAAGGTGAATGAAGATCTGAACACTCACTTGATGGACGTTGATGAAATCATGACCACCTTCCAGTGCAACGGAGTGTCAAAAGATGCAGTCTACTTAAGGGCATTCCCCTTTTCACTGAAGGATGACATGAAGCACTAGCTACATAGCTTACCAACTGGTTCGATCAGGACATGGGAATATATGACTAAAAGATTCTTGACAAATACGTCTCAGCTACAACAATAGTGAAATTCAGAAGGGAAATCCACAACTCTAGGACTTCGAAGCTTGGGAAAGATTCAAAGAGATAGAGAGAAAGTGTCAGCATAATGGAATAAAATTGTGGATACAACTCTAGGACTCTTGGGATGGACTGACACCTTCCTCACGACGAACTGTGAGTGAGGTCCTTTAGTGATGAAGACTCCTACGGAGATTGTTGTGATTCTTGATGAGCTCCCTGAAGATGCTAACCAATGTCCTACTGAGAGCAATGATAGAAGAAAATCAGTTGGGGCTCACCAATTAGACTTTAACACGTCACTGCAAGCCCAGCTAGACACCATGGCCATATAAATAAGAAAGTTAACATTGGGCAAGGTACAGAGTGAGCCGCAAGAAGCATGTGACTTTTGTGGAATGAGACACCCTACACATGAGTGTCAAGCTTCAGCTGAAGTTGTAAATGCTGTGGGAGCTTTGACAGAGGCAACTACCAAAGTGGAAACAATTTTAACTCCATGGGGTAGAGGCACCTAGGCTTTTTGGGAGTTCACGAGGTGGTAGTGCAAACGCATGGTAGCAAAATAACTCCAGACCCTAGGGATAGGGAGCTCCAGGTTTTCAAAATCAGCAGAGGCAACAATATCATCCTCCACAGTTTAATCAGTCTAGCATGAAAGATCTGATGAAGGCCTCTATTATTAAGACAGATGATAGGCTTGAAGCGTAACTATTAGAGAAAAGGGCACGTCCATTCAAATCTTAGAAAGACAGGGGTGACAACTAGCTAATCTATTGTTTGAAAGAGTTCCAAGAACTCTTCTTGCAGATACTGTAAGAAATCCAAAAAAGATAATAAATGCAGTGTCTTTGAGGAGTGGGCACGTAATGGCGGACCATGGGGTAAAACAAAAGGATGAGTTGATTGAAAGAGAGGTGTAGATTTTGGAGGAGCAGAAAATGACAACATTCAAGAAGGTGCAGGGATGGTAGATGAAGGGTCTGAAGAAGAAGGGGAAGACTAGAACTCAGAAGAGGAAGAAAGATGAGAATGCAATAAATAAGAAGACTGAAGAAAATAAATATATGCATACTATACCTTTCCCGCAGAAGCAGAGAAGAGAGAAGTTGGATAAACAACTCGGGCGCTTTCTAGAAGTGCTCAAGTAAGTGCATGTGAATATACTTTTCATAGAGGTGCTTTCACAGATGCCAGATTATGCTAAATTTTTTAAGGAGATATTGTCCAAAAAGTAGAAAGTGGAAGAGACATCGGTTATCAAGCTCATAGAGCATTGTAGTGCAATTATACAAAGCAAGCTCCCTCAAAAGTGCGGAGATCTAGGGAGTTTTACTATATCTTGCTCTTTAAGAAGTACTAAGTTTGAAAAATCCTTGTGTGATTTAGGTACTTCTAATAATCGTATGCCTTGTCTATTTTCAATAAATTAGAGGGAGAGATTGGAGAAATCACGTCGATACATGTGTCCTTGCAGCTGGTGGATCAGACCACAATCATACCTGAAGGAATATCGGGGGATGTGCTAGTTCGAGTGGACAATTTGTATTCCCTATGGACTTCATTGTGGTGAACATGGAGAAGAATAGGGGTCCCTTTGATTCTAGGGAGACCCTTCTTGGCTACTGGCAGAGCAATTCTGGACATTCAAGTAAGGAAACTCATGCTCAGAGTATGCGAAGAAAGGGTGGTCTTCAAGATGGAAGGAGCAATGGGTGCCCTAAAGGAGCAAACTCGAAAGAGTGAAACTGACAAGTGTGGGGTGTACCCAAATAAGGTCAAAAATAAGCTCTTAGCATGGATGTGTGCACTAGGTCGGGCGTGTAAAGGAGATCCCGACTTCGATTCAGACCCAACAAGATGAATCAGGGAAGTTTCCTTTATGTCTTGCTTTTTATGTGTGTGTCATGGGGACATGCTACAATTTAAAGTGTGGGGTGGGGGATGTAAATATGTACATGTGTGTTTGTTTTTGGTTTTTTTGATTGGATTTTTTTTGACTTTCCCCAACGATGGATTTCCTCGACTGCCTTCTTGAGGGATCTAAGTCGAAGAAAAAAAAAGATTTTATTTTTCTTAGGTAGTGTAACAATTTCTCCTTGGTTTTTTTTGTGTCAAAGTTCTTTTCCAAGGGTTTTGTTTGAACCGGGTGTAGTTAGTTTTTTGTGTGTTAGGAATAGAGAAGTCTTGTGCTATGGTATTAAATGCGGATGAATTTTCTTGACTTTGTTGTGTCTTGAGAGCGGTGAGTGCTTTAGTTGTGATGCCTAGACTCAGTTCTTGACTCATCTATAAGTGCCTTAAATTGGTTGATTGTGACTTTGCTTAACTTCTTTGACTAGAGAGTCGGGATAGATCTGAACCTGAGTGAGTTATGTGCTAATGTGTGTGAGGTTTTGTGATATTATGTGCATGTCAGTTGATATCTTGAACTTTCCCCGTGTATTTGCAAAGCAAAATAGCAGTGTTGTTCAGTCTAGGAAGTGATATAGGCATTTCTTGGTTGAGCCCATTAATATGCATGACCCGCCTAATTGTTATGTATCCTAGTTAGCCCATCTGAGCTTATAATCATATTTTCTTTGGCAACCACACTACATGTCGGGCCCCTTTATTTTGAATTGACTATCTATTTGAATCTGGTACCTCTATTGAGCACTTGAAGTTGTTATGAGCTTGTTAAAATCTAAGTAGAGGTATGATCGAACTTTTTGAATGGGACTATTGAAAAAGGAGAAAGGTGCATTGTTTGAAAAAGGAATTAAAAGAAAAAAATGTGAGTTTGCTTGAAAAAAATTAACTTAGAAAAGAAAAAAATTGATTCCTTGCTAGTGGTAGTTCTCATCCCGGTTGTGCTTAAAGATATTAGGAGCTTGATGTTGTTATATTGTGAAGGTTGGAGTTTGGTTCAATATAAGTATGTTGTTTGAATTGTTAATGTATATGTATTAATGTGCTCAGAGAGGTGAGTCACTATTATTCAAATTGTATCTTACCCGTTCCGCAGCTTACGTTACAACCAAAATAATGTCCTATTTGATCATTGACTGAATGAGCTCAATTAGTAGAGTATTACACTAAGGAAAAACCTATGGTACATTTTCTGTGGCGCATGAATTTTAATTTTGAGAGGGAGTGGATTCATTCTATCTTGAGTTCCTATTTGTTCTTGAATTTTGTTGTGTGTGGAACTACTTTCTATCGTTTGTGTGAGGGCACATGAGTTGTGAAGGTAAGGTAAAGTCTTTGACCTCTGTGTTAGAGTAAGTGAGCAAGTTGTGAAAAATGCGTGGTGCTTTTGAGTCGAGTCTTGAGGCTAGGATGTTATGGTAGAGTGCTTAGTCTATTTTAAATATTGTTGGCATGATAGGTTAGGGAAGTTGTTTTATGAGAATGTCATCTCTGTGTGAAGTGTAGTTTGATTGCTCGGGAACGAGCAATGGTTTAAGTGTGGGGTAGGAGCTTGTGTTTTAGCACATTTTGCACTCTAGTTACTATAATTTGATTGTATTGGAGCCTAATTGCTAATACGTTGTACTTATTACGTGTGTTATGCTAATACGTAATTATTTTTAGACCAGTCGCATAAGAACTCTCTAAGATGGCCAATTTTCAGCAACGTCGCCACCTCCTCACGCAAATGTTGGCAGTCCCCAGTCCGATGGACGTTAGTCCCATGATACTCACACCATAGATTTGGATCCCTCTGACAGGGATTGGATCTCATCGGCCTCGGGAACCGTACTTCCTTAATATTCCTCATCGCTGATACCAGCTCCACCACGCTGACATTCAAATTGTACTTGGACAATCTGGGGTAGGCGAAATCCTGTCCTTCCCAACCATCCGTTGGGCCTTCAAGAAAGAAATCACCCTGCTGGGAACATAATCTAAAGAACCTCTCCACTCGATTCTCGGTAATCCCGGCATCGCCAGCGTCACGGTCTTAGCGTGACAATCCAGAATGGCATGACATGGAGACAACCAATACCCAAAATAACATCGAAATCAATCATACTAAGCAATAAGAGATCAACTCTAGTCTCAAATCCCCCAATAGTCACTACACACGATCGATACACACAGTCTACAATAATAGTATCATCCACCGGCGTAGATACATGAACTGGTGAGACTAAGGACTCACGGGGCATATCTAAATAATGGGCAAAATATGATGATACATACGAATAAGTGGAACCAGGGTCAAATAATATAGAAGCATCCCTGTGGGACACTGAGACAGTACTAGTGATCACTGTATCTGAAGCAACGGCCTCTAGCCGTCTAAGAATTACATAGAATCGAGCCTGACCGCCACCTGATCGGCTATCCCTCTCGGGAGACCTCTAGTTGTTTGAGCCCCACACCGAGCTGGCTGCGCGGGTGGTGAAGTAACTGGTGCAGAAGTCATAGCCTGACCCCTCTACTGAACTAGACCTCCCAAGAGGCGGGGGGAATACCTCCTCACATGTCCAATCTCCCCACACTCGAAGAAAAATCGATCCGTGAATGGTGGTGGGGACTGAATCAGACCCCAAGAACCGAAATAACTGCTAGAAGAACCCGGCATAGATGAACCCTAAACTGATGGAGAAAGAGATGAATTCTGAGCTGGGAGGGTACTAAGAGATGACTGACCCGGACGAGCACTGTATGAACCATGGCTAGCTGATGTGCTCGATAAACTAGATAAGCCATCTGAGTGGGCCTATAAGGGCGAACCCTGCTATGGTAGGACTGCCCCTAGAAGGAACACCGCTGAAACCACCCAAACCACGAGGCCTCTTTGCCTCCCTTTCCTCACGCTCTTGACTACGAACTATTTCTAGCCGCCGAGCAATAAAAACAACCTCGTCAAACATAGCAACTGACACATTCTCTCGATTCATAACAAAGCACAATCCATAGTTGAGGCCATCAATGAACCTCCTAATCCTCTCCCTCTCTGTGGGAACCAACCAAACTCTGTGATGAGCTAACTCTGAAAATCTCAGATCGTATTGGGTCATATACATGCCCTCCTGGCGTAGCTGCTCAAACTGCCTACTTAAATCTTCCCTGCGGGTCAGTGGCACAAACTTCTCCAAGAAGAGAACGGAGAACTCATGCCATGAAAGTGGTGCAGCATCGACCGGCATGCCCCGCTCATAGGTCTCCTACCATCTAAAGGTTGTCCCCGTCAGCTGAAAAGTAGTAAATAAGACCCCACTAGTCTCTAGAATACCCGTGGTGCGAAGAATCCGCTAGCACCTATCCAAGAAGTTCTAAGCATCCTCTGACTCGGCCCCACTGAATGATGGAGGCTTCAGCCTCTCAAATCTCTCTAGTCTCTTCTACTCCTCATCACACACAACGGGACCCACCTGGGCCTGAGCAACTGCAACCGGCTGGGATGGTAGTACCCCCGGTTTCTGGAGTCCTCGCACTACCTGCTTTAGAGTACGGTCAGCGAGATTCTGAGTACCTCTACCGGCCTGAGAAGTGGCTAGTGCGGCCTCAACTGAAACCGCCTGAGCAAGGCTGGTGAAAATAGGAAATATTTGGGCCAAAACCTCCCGAAGGCCTGGAACCACTATGCGCACAGCTGGTGCTTGAGCTAGTCCCACCGACTCAATCGCATCTGGAATCTGTTCCTGATCTGGAGCAACTAGTGGGTCTACAATATTGCTCTAGCTGTTGTATGAGCTACACCTCAGCCTCAATTGCGGCCCCATCTCTCATGGCCCTAGCTGGTGGTACTGGTGGCTGTCTTCCCGATCCGACGTCATGTGCCCTCACCATCTGTGAGAGAATAGATTAACAAAAGTTTAGTTCCCGGAATCAACAAATTTGCACGTCAAGAATACAAGAATGTGAAGTTTTCCTAATGGTTCGGCAGTCTCTCGAATATAAGTACATCTCCGTACCGATCCGCAAGACTTTACTAAACCTGCTCCTGACTCATGAGACCTATGTAATATAGGCTCTGATACCAACTTGTCACGACCCAAAATTCAACATGTCGTGATGGCGCCTATCATAGAACTAGGCAAGCCGACAATCACAATAAAACTAGGCATTTTTATAATAAAAATAAGATGAAGCAAGTTTAACAGTAATAACTCTCATAAATAGCCGATATGAACAACTACGACTCGAATACAAACTTCCCAAAATCCAGGTGTAACTAAGAGTCTTTTGGAAAGCGGCCCTGTAATTGGAATTAGTGTAATTACCAGGATATGCGTAGCCGTTACCCTCATCTTTTCACCACTCCAGGTATGTCTCTATGCTCGTTCGAGGACGAACGAATGTTTTAAGAGGGGGAGGATGTAACGACCCGGCTGGTCGTTTTGAGAATTTATGCCCCGATCCCCTATTAACTGCCTTCCCCATGTTTATTTCTGCTATTGTGATTGCTGGAAAGATTCATTTTGAGTTTCGGAGTGTTTTTGGACACTTAGTCCCTAAATGAGAGCTTAAGCTTTAGAATTTGGACCGTAGTCGGAACAGTGTGAAGACGACATCAGAATGAAATTTCGTCGATTCCGTTAGCTCTGTTGGGTGATTTTGGGCTCAGGGGCATGTTCAGATTGTGTTTTGGAGGATCGTAACTTATTTAGGCTTGAAATGCTGAAACTTGAATTCTTAAAGTTTCCGGATCGATAGTGAAATTTTGATATCGGGGTCGGAATCCGATTATGAAAGTTGGAATAGTTCCATAGTGTTGAATGTGACTTGTGTGCAAAGCTTGGGGGTCAATCGGACATGGTTTGGTTAGTTTGGGACTCGTTGTAGGATTCTTGAAATTTCAAGTTAATTAGGCTTGGATTGGAGGGTGAATCGTGGTTTTAGCGTTGTTTGATGTGATTTGAGGATTGGAATAAGTTCGTATGATGTTTTAGGATTGGTTGGCATGTTTGGTTGAGGTCCCGAGGGCCTCGGGTGAGTTTCGGATGCTTAACGGAAGTTGATTTGGACTTAGGCAATTGCTGAAGTTGCTGAACTTGTTGGTTTCGCACCTGCGGAGTTTGGACGCAGGTGCGGCGCCGCAGAAGCGAGCTGGAAACCGCATATGCGATCTAAGGCACAAGTGAAGATGGTCGTATATGCGGCCCAAGGACCGCGGAAGCGGAACCGCATTTGCGAGTAAAGGGTCGCAGGTGCCAGATCTGGGCGTTTAATAAAAATTAACAGGTGCGGAGTAGTAGCCGCAGGAGCGGGACCGCAGGTGCGATGGACCCTCCGCAGGAGCAGAAATCGCTTCGCAGAAATATGAAAATCGAGGGTTTGAGTTCATAACCTGAAAAATTAAATTGGAGCTCGGGGGAAGGCGATTCTGTGGGGATTTTGAAGAGAAGATCAGTGGGTAATGATTCCTAACTCCCTTTTGGTTGTATCCCATTAATCTAAGCTTAAATTCAGCGTTAAATTCGGGTTTGGGGTGAAAAATTGAGAAACGTTCTTAGGCCAAACTTTGGGATTATGATCGAGCTTTTAGTATCAGATTTGAGTGTTTTTGGTAGGGTTAGACTCGTGAGTGAATGCGTGTTCATAGTCCGTAATTTTTACCCGATTCCGAGACGTGGGCCCGGGGAGGATTTTTGGGCATTTTTCTATTTTCTTGCCTTAGTTTCGATTCCTTTATCTAAACTCATTGTTTGTAGTCATATTTACGTTATGAAATTGATTTGGTTAGATTCGGTCCATTCGAAGTTGGATACTCGTGGCAAGAGCGTGATTTCGGATTGATTGAGCTTGGTTCGAGGTAAGTGGCTTGTCTAACCTTGTGTGGGGGAACTCCCCTTAGGATTTTGATACTATTGTTATATGAATGCCGTGTACATACGGTGACGAGTGCGTACGCGTGCTAATTGTTGAAAAACCCCGTTTTCATTAAGTAATTATCTGTGTTTTCCTTTAATTGAGCAATACTTGTATTTGAAGTTTCTTGTTTAGCTTAGGAAAACATGATTATGTGACTTAACTGCCTTATCTGCCTTAACTGCTTACTTGGTTTCTGTGCAGCATGTTTAGAGTAGAAATTCATATTTTCTTGAATAGAACTGTTGATTCTTTTCTTGAGACTGTTTTGTGTTTACTTTGGGACTACGGGATGGTATCCCGGGAGATCCCCCTTGTTTGTTTACTTTAGGAATACGGATCGGTATTCTGGGAGATCCCCCTGCACCTTTATATTTGGGACTACAGGACGGTATCCCGGGAGATCCCCCTGTACTGGTTATTTACTTTTGGACTACGGGATGATACCCCGGGAGATCCTCGGCACATTTATGTTTGGGACTACATGACGTTATCCTGGGATATCCCCTGTTGTTATCACTGCTTACTGAGTTATTTCCTTTCTGAGTTTTTCCTTTATTTGACTGTTAGCATCTTTAATTACACTATCACTTTCTATTCTGTTTGACCTTATTATATATTTATATAGTCGGTAGGGCTCTGATCTTCCTCGTCACTACTCGATCGAGGTAAGTCTTGGCACTTACTGGGTACCGCTGTGGTGTACTCATGCTCTTTCCTGCACATCTTTTTCGTGTGCAGATCCAGGTTCTTCTGCTCAGCCGTACTATCAATGAGGCGAGACGATTTTGAGAGACTTCGAGGTATATCTGCTGCGTCCGCAGACCTAGGAGTCCCTCTCTATTCTCCCCTTTAGCTACAAACTTCTTGTATTTACTTTTGATTAGACATTCTGGAGTTAGAATAATATGTAACTTTTCTCTAGCTTGTGATTCATGAGATTTCGGGTTTTGGGAGTGTTTTGTTCAGTTTAAAAGAGTGTTATTGTATATGCTGAGCGGCATTATAACTTTCTTTATTATATTACTCATAATTTGTTAGTTTCGTACATTTTAAAATCATTTTCCGCAAAATGTTAGGCTTACCTAGTCGTAAAGACTAGGTGTGGTTACGACGGTTCACGGAGGGAGAATTTGGGTCGTGACAAAAGAAAAATATATTTTAAAATCTCAAATGAAATTAAAAAGTAAAAATAAAATGAAAAAATTAAAATATTAGAAATAAAAAGTTATAAAGAACATAAATTAAAATTAAAATAAAAAGGAAAGAAACTAAAAAGCGACCTTGTAATTACACATTGTAATTACCACCAATTCTCACCTCCCCCTTGAGAATTGGAGAGTGTAATTACACCCCTCCAATTACACCCAATTCCATGCTGACCAAGTAATAACTTGGCCAAACAAACATGCCAAACTGTGTAATTACACCCAATCACACCCAAATCCATCTCCAAGGTAGCTTTCCAAACATGCTCTAAGTACATGAGCATCTAGACGATAACATAGTCTGAAACACCACCTAGGAAGATAGAACAATATAAGTAAAACTGAGAGATAGAGGAGGAGAGTCAAGGACTGCGGATGCCAAAGCAGCTACCTCGTTAATCTCCGAACGGGTAAGAACACCAAGATCAGCAACCATAGTGTTCGGAAATACCTGGATCTACACACGAAGTGCAGAGTGTAGTTTGAGTACAACCAGCTCAAGTGATGAGCTCAACCAATACAATACAAATACAGAGTATAACAGTAAAGAAATGACAGAAAATAGGACAATAATGTCTCCAAGAAAACTCATAATCTGTTCGTTCACAGTACAGGAAATGTAGACATGCTTTTAGGTTTAACTGTTAAGCTCAACACAGATAAAATATGCCCAAGTGTGAGTGATATGAGGAATATGACATCTCTATATCTATATGCCAATATGCATACCGTATGTGATGCAACAAAACGAAAACCTCACGTACTTAAACTCTAAGAGACTCAATTTAACTGTATCAATTCTCGCTTATCTCACTCAGTCACTCAACATTGTACGGTGCCTGCTCTCACTGCTGGTATGTCAGACTTCGGAGGGGAGGATCCTACCCAAGCGCTAATAATAAGCCAATCTGACATGCTGCGGCTTGCACCCTGATCCCAAAATGATAAAGCCCTAAAGGCTTGCTGCGCCGTGTAGCCCGATCCACAAATCTCACTCACAACACGGCTCTCCAGCCCCAACTCAGTCATTAATCTCTCCAATCTCTCGAGCTCACAAATCTCATGCCAATTAGCCCAAACAATGATATATAACACAAAAATAATTAGTGACAGAGACTGAGATATGATATGCACATGATGGATGTGACTGAGTACAAAATTTGCATCTAAGCAAATAATTCAATAGCATAAATGACCACAGTGGGTCTCAACAGGATTAGCATATAGCCTAACATGATTTCTAACATGAATCTGCAGCTCAATTACTATAACACATAGAGATCACATGAATGGCTACAAGGTTTGATGACTACACAGTACCACGGAATCAACCGGACCACAATTTCTACGGTGCACGCCCACACGCCCGTCACATGTCATGTGTGTCACCTCAACACCAACCACATAACACGTAATTTAGGGATTCATGCCCTCTGAACCAAGTTTAGAAGTGTTACTTACCTCAAACCGTGCAAATCTCTACTCCAATAAGCTCTGGACTCACGAATCGGCCTCTGAATGCCTCGAATCTAGCCACGAGCAACTCGATACAATCAACACAAACTATAGGAATTAATTCCATATGAAAATGCTAAGTTCTTAATCAAAAGTCAAAAAGTCAACCTCGGGCCCACGTCTCGAAAATCCTATAAAAGTTACAAGATCCGAACACCCATTCAACCACGAGTCCAACCATACTAAATTTATCAAATTCCGACACCAAATCGTCTCTCAAATCCCCAAATTTTACTCTCAAATCCTTAGCCCAAAACATTCCACCTTAAAAACACATAAATTAGGTGGGAATTCAATGGGTATTCAATATTATTGAATAAAAATGATCAAAAGTGGCTTACCTCATGAAATCACTCAAAGCCCCTCTCAAGAAATGCCTGGGCAGTGTTTAAAACTCGAGGGTTTCGTGATTTTAATCATTTTGGACAATCCAAGCTCGGGCTATGGCGATTTTTGAGAGGTATTTCGAGGGGTTTCTTTAGGTAAGTCACTTGTGATCATTTTTATTCAGTAATATTGTTTCCCCATTGATTTTTCCACCTTGTTTGTATGTTTTTTGAGGTGGAATTTTTGGGAGTTTTAGGCTAGGGATTGGAGAGTTAAATTTGGAGATTTGGGTGACGATTTGGTGTCGGAATTTGGTAAAGTTTGAATGGTTGGAATCGTGGTTGAATGTACTTCCGGCTTTTGTAACTTTTATCAGATTCCAAGGTGTGGGCCTAGGGGTTAAAATGATTAAGAACATAGAATTTTCATATTGAAATGATTCCTATAGCTTGAGTTGATTGTATCGAATTGTTTGTGGCTAGATTCAAGGCATTCAGAAGCCGGTTCGCGAGGCAAGGACTTGTTAGAGTAGAGATTTGCATGGTTTGAGGCAAGTAACACTTCTAAACTTGGTTTTTAGGGTATGAATCCCTGAATTATGTGTTATGTGGTCAATGTTGAGGTAACGCACATGCTAGGTGACGAGCGTGTGGGCGTGCATCGTTGGAATTGTGATTCGGCCGATTCCGTGGAATTGTATAGTTGAATAAACTTGTTGTTATCCGTATATTCTCCATTAATTCAGGGTATAGTTGGTGCTGTTGGTACCCACAAAGGTCGTATTGCTGTTAAATTACTTGCTTAATTTGCAATTATATACTCAGTCACATCTATCATTTGCATATCATATCTCAGTCTCTGTTGCCATTTATTGATACTTCATATCGTCATTGCTTTGACTGATTTTCTTTACATTGTGAGCTTGAGAGACTGGAGAGATTGGTGACTGAGTGAGGCCGAGGGCCTGATTGTGAGGATATTTATGGGATGGGGCTGCACGCCACAGCAGGCTTTATTGATTTATGCCATGATTGGCTTATTATAGCGCTTGGGCTGGATCTACCCCTCCAAAGTCTGCACACCCATAGTGAGAGCAGGTACCTACTGAGTGCGAGTGCCGAGAGCGAGTGCCGAGCGATTGGGAGGATTGAGTGACTGTGAGGATGGAGTGACTGTGAGGAATGAGTGAATGTGAATATGGAGTGAATGGGAGGACTGTGTAATTGATACTCTGAGAGTATGCATATGATTTCATCACTGTTTTTTATATCAGTTGGCATACATAACTGACATGTAGATATCGAGATGTATCATTTCTTATTTCAGTTGCACTTGACATATCTTACCTGTTTGAGCTTTAACTATTAAACTTGAAAGCATGTCTACATTTCTGTACTGTATTACTGTAATTGGACTGCACCTATGAGGCTCTTCACTGCTTTCAGCCCAACGGCTAGACTTGTTACATAGTGAGTTGGTTGTACTCACGCTACACCATGCACTTCTGTGTGTAGATACAGGTGCTTCTAGGTACGGTGGTTGCTAACTTTGGAGCTATTATTAAGTTCGGAGTTCCTCGAGGTAGCTGCTTTGGCGTCCGCAGTCCTTGACTCTCCTCCTTTATCATCTAGTTCTATTTGTACCGTTCTACTCTCTTAGGCGGTGTTTTCAGACTTTGTTACTGTATAGTGCTCATGTACTCTGTGACACCCGGGTTTTGGGAAATTCTGTATTGAGTTGTGACGTTTTCATCCAGTTTTATGAGTTTTTTACTTATTTAATCTTTTTTTAGTATATTTTGAATTTAAAAGAGTTGGTATGCATGAGTTATCGGCTTGCCTAGTATCATGCTAGACGCCATCACAACATGTTTAGTTTTGGGTCGTGACAATATTCTTCATTGAATGTCATTGGGTGGAAAATATTCATTTTCCCTTGTTAACAATATTCCCTTCGGGGTCTGCCCGGTGCCAACCGAAGCTGTAGTCCCCGGTCTTAGTTTCCATTCGCCTCCTCATCCGTCTATCTCTAGTTCCATGTGTCGCTCTGTTATTGGAGTATTTAATATGAACCGATTTTACCCTATACAGTGTTGTCCTTTAGTTGCACACACTCTATTCAAATTACGGATTAAAAATTAATTGGGAAACACCCCAAACGAGATTTGATTCCAGCACCACTCACGCACTTTGAACCCGTTCAACCACCTCTACAGGGAGCATGTTTTTGCTAAAGTGGGTTAAAATATATTTTATTGTAGTAATCACCGAGACTTTCCACGAGTATGCTACTCGATGGAGGTTGGAAGCGGCCAAGGTCAGACCACCTTAGGACGAGGAACAGATGAACAAGTTCTTCGTCAGAGCACATGATCCACAATATTATGAAAGATTGATGGTTATTGAAAACCATAAGTTCTCTAACATCATCAAACTGGGTGAAAGGATCGAAGAAAGCATCAAAAGCGGGATGGTAACGAACTTTGAGGCATTGCAGTCCACTAATAAAGCAGCAGTCAGGGGGGTATATCTAAGTCCTCTTTTAAATATAATTTATCAATCTACACAGTATAATTTTTTGATGAAGCGGGTTCAACTGAACCCTCTTGACACCATGTGGGTCCGCCCCTGCCACCAACTAAGCATCTAATTTGGAAAAAAGTAAGACTTGAATGTCACCTTTTTTAGTCTATGTTTTAAAATAAGTAAGTAGAAACATAAATCCACTTGTCAAAAAATAAACTAGCCTCGCAGAAGTAATATTGGTTATGTAACTCACATGATAAGATTTCTCGCGAAGGGAATAATAAGTATCCAACTAAGCAATAATGGCGTTCAAACTTTTCACATTGCATTGCATATAATTGTATTTTTAGAAACAAAAGTTAGTTGATCAATAGAAATACATGCATCAATCTCCCCTCCACCAGCACCACCTCCCAACCTCCAAATTTAGAAAGGAATATGGGATATACTTTTGCATCTTCTATATTGATCCAAAAGGGGTTTTCAGTTGCTTTTTTATTTATTATTACAAAATAGAGGGAAGGAAAAGGAAAAGGAAGATACTACACTACTGATGTGAAAATAATCTCGTTCGTATTCTCGTCTTTCCCGCTACCTTCTTCAGTGGATGCGCCCTTCACTTAAATGCGGAAACTATTAAAGTGCACCACCGGGAAATGATATCTTAGTTTCACTTGTGGCTCGTTTGGTACGAGGGATAAGGGATAATCAATTCCGATATTAAATTTGAGATGAATTTATTTCATGTTTGGTTGGGATAAAATCGTGGTATAACTAACCCTTGGATTAGTTATCCCGAGGTTGTAATATTTTTAACCCTATGGGAGGGTGAAATAACTAATCCCAGGATAATTAATCATCGGATAACTTATTTTCCAACCAAATAACCCCTTATAGTTATTTCCTAATTTATCTTTCACCAATCATCAGCTTCTTATTTTCTATTTCTATAAAGATATATAGTTCAAAATTTCATGTTTTGTTTTTTATTGGGTAGTTTAGCGAGTGAAATTCAAAAATAGCCAGATTAATAAGTGGTAATTGAAAATAGCCACAGTTTCAAAAGTAATTGAAATTTAGCCACTTTTCATGTAAAGATAAACCTAAACAAAAATATTGTTGAAAATCCAGAAAATATTCCAGCATAATATACTGGAGTTCAAATTTTTTATATGTGAACTTCCGCATAATATACGGGAGTTTCAGCATAATATACTGGAGTTCCAGAATAATTTGCTGGAAGTTCATACACAGGTGCTCCAATCTCCAGTACATTATGCTGGAACTTTTCGTGTGCTGGAGTTCCAGCATAATATGCTGGAAGTTCATACACAGGTGCTCCAATATCCAATATATTATGCTGGAACTTTTCATGTGCTGAAGTTCCAACATAATATGCTGGAAGTTCCTACACAGGTGCACCAATCTCCACTATATTATGTTGGAACTTTCCGTGTTGCATCAAAATAGTGGCTATTTTTCAATGACTTTGCAAACGCTGGCTATTTTTTAATTACCTGTCTAAAAATTGGCTAGCCCGCACTATTTTCTCTAGTTTAGCAGAGCGGCCTTACTTTCAATATTTAAAATTGTTTTTCTCTTTAAACAAAAAGAAATTGAAATAAGGGAAAAACAAAATAGAAATATTAATAGTAGTACCATTTTGTGGTGCTTGTTCGTTGTATCTTTTAGTCATTGCAGAAATTATAATTGCTTAATACTCTCTCGGCCAATTGATGTGACACTTTCTTTTTAGTCAGTTCCAAAATGAATGACATCTTTTTATATTAAGTAATAATTTATTTTTAAATATTTTTTTCAACCCTTAAAGAGATGATTTCTAATCACACAAATTTTATGATTTATTTTAGATCGCAAGTTCAAAAATCTTTCTTTATTTCTTAAAATTCTTGCCCAATCAAATATTGTCATATAAATTGGGATAGAAAAAATATATTTAAAAAATTAACAATAATAATTTATTTGACTCGCTATTTATAGATCGGAAAAGGCCTAAAAATGCCATTGAACTAACAGAAATGGCTATCGATGCCATCCGTTAAAAGGTCGCTATTTTTATGCCACTGACGTTAGACTTTTGGCCTATTGATGCCACTGTCCACTAACGGTTCCAATGTTTTTAAATTTATAACAATTATTTTTCCGACCTCACCTTTGCCACATGTCTTTATATTTCTGGATCTTCTTTAACCGAGCATACATTTTTAACCCTGGTTATGTATAATTAACCAAGCCCAATCCGATAAAATCTAATATTTTAACCCAGCCCCTAATTCCTTCACTTCAGTCATCTCTTTCTTCAAAAAGAAAAAAGAAAAACCTTTTCTCAAAATCCCACTTTAGTTTTATAAGGGTCTCCAACGGAAGGCAGGCTATTGTTGATGGTGGTTGCAAAATTTGATTTTGTCGGAAGATTAATGTAACTTATCAAAGTTAGTAGCATATTTAAATATGGAAAAAATTATTTAATTTGGTGGGTGGGGTTTAATATGGTGGATGTTGATTCTGTTCATGTGGGGATGGATGCGCATGTAGGGTTACTTGTTTTTGTCTATATAAATATAGTGTAAATCATTGTTTATTCTCTAAAGTTCCATCCTTTTATGTTTTTGTTCTTTTCTATTGCGGTCCCCAAAATAATTTTTTCTAGGGTTTTGTTATTCTTGTATTTTTTTAATTTCCGATGTATAATGTTGATTTAGTCACTCAATTTTCTATTTTTTTTCCTTTTGCACGTGAACTTTATTGAAGCATGACTGACACAGAGGATGTGTATTTCATCTATGGGAGTGAACGGGTAATTTTTCTAGAGATAGGTTTGACCCGGATTTGTTGTCTTATAAAGATTTATGTGAATAGTTCACAAAAGTAATAGGGTTTACTGAAGTGAAATAACTTTTAGTTGTTGAGCCGTCGGGTAGGTTCTATATAATTAATGGAGATGATGGTATTAGGGCATTACAGTGTCTTATATGTAGGGGTATTTATACAAACCCGAAAAAGAGAACAAAACCGAAAACCAAACCAAACCGACCAAAAAAATCGATACTTATTGGTTTGGTTTGGTTTTGGTTTTGAATTTTAAAAACCGATCAAATTTGGTTTGGTTTTCGTTTTAATCAAAAAATAACAGGAAAAAGTCGAACCAAACCGACTATAAGAGTAGCTATTTCAAATTTATTATTACACCTATATATATGTATATTTTTATACAAGGTTTCAAAATTTTTATGGTGAATGTTAATCGTTTGCACTTTTAGTACAGTTTTTTACCTTTATATTCTAGTTTGATTGGATAGTTTTCTTTTGTTAAGTGTAAGAATCCATTTAATGTTAAAATAATATATTTTTAATTGAGTCCTTAAATTAATCATCACTATTTGATTCAATTATCATCAATATATTTAAGTAAATAATAGATTTCTCAAAGGGCAATTGATTTGATAGTGTTACATTGAAAATGTGATCGTCGGAATATGTGTTTGGTAGTGTATGTCTTATATTTAAGAAAAAAATCGACAAATAACCAAAAAACCGAAAAACCCGACATAAACCGAATCGAGAAAAAACCGACTTAATTGGTTTGGTTTGGTTCTAATATTTGAAAAACCGACTTACTTGGTTTGGTTTCTTTTTAGGGAAAAATTGATCCAAACCAAACCATGAACACCCCTACTTATATGTTTGGAGTTCAAAATTATAAACTTGTTTGTTGTAGTTGAGTTAGATATGACTATCCATACTCAAAATATTCTGCATCATACTGAAACATATCATGTAGTTGTTGAAGCAGTATCTAAAAATGAACATGTTATTGGGGATATGATTTTGATGTTGGAACTCCATCTGATATTGATTATGATTCTAAAGTACTTGAGGTAATTATCAAACAAAGGAGGTGTCAGGACCCCAATTTTCCTTCGTAGGATGTCGAGACGGCACCTAGTCTGTAAGACTAGATAAGTCTAACACTTTCTGAATTAATAGAAGAATTTAACCATCAACTAATGAATATGAAATAGAAATCTTTATACACAACTTACAATTCCAAAACCGGTAGTATAAGTCATAAGCTCTACTGAGTTTGCTAGAAATCCCTAAATACAACCGTTCAGGATAGAATAAAATAGTGCAAGTACAATATCAGAAGGTGACTCCGAGGCCTGCGAATGCAACGACAAGTTTACCTTGAGTCTCCATAACAATGCTCGACCAACTAGCTAATAATCAACAATAACTGAGGCACCTGTATCTGCACAAAAATGTGCAGAAGCGTTATATGAGTACACCACATCGTTACCCAATAAGTATCAAGACTAACCTCGGTGGAGTAGTGACGAGGGACAGTCAAGACACATACTATACCAAACAACCTGAACAAGTATGAAGGTGAACTCACAGAGAAATAATGTTAATATAATTAAGTTTAGCAGGATAAGGGATACAAAACAAATACTTGCAATTATACACTAGTAAAAATAATTTTTAACAGGTAGCAATCAGGTAAAGAGCTGCAGAGTAAGCTGAACACAGTCTAAGTCCGGTGAAACCAAATAAAGGAAAAACCAGCAACAACTCGATAAGAACAACCGCTTTCACACCAGATCTTTTAAGCATTTCACGAGGTACCAAACCTCATAATCACCGCTCCCGGGTTCCAATTCATATACCCTAATCACTTGGAATTTGTGCCCACGTTACAATTCATAACCATACGGACAACTCACGTGCCAAGAGAATAACTCTCACACAGAAGGCAAGTAGACAAGAGTACATGTAATGGTCAATAGCATTAGGATTCATCTTCTTAAACCGATATGGGTGATTCATCTACATGTATGCTTGTGAAAGTGTTGTACCACAATTCAAGTCAACAAATAAGAGTAGAGACAATGAATGACACATAAGAAACGATCACCATGAAATGTACAATGTAAGTAAGACAACAATGAAGTTGAAGCAACGCCAAGCACACAAAGATTGGCTACATAGAACTAAACAAATATTACAACACGGAGGAAGGCTATTAATAGTATGCTAAGGAAACAACAATCAAAGACAAGTACAAAAACTAGGAAAATGACAGCAAGAGCCCTACCGAGGTACCGCCTCGTAGTCTCAAATCATAAAATGAATCACAACTTTCCTTATATCACAGCGGGAGCCTTTACATTAAGTTTTGAAAAATAATGTTTTCCCCGAAATTGCATCCCGCGTTTTAGCCCACCTTATCACACCGCATGGCTTAAAGTTGTTCCCCTACTAGCCACGTGTATCAAGCCCGCCTTGTCTCACCGCATGCGTTTCAACACCCAGACCTTATACCACCGCATACATATCAATAATAACAATAGCACGACAGAAACCTCGTGCAAACATCATAACTACAGCACGGCAGAGACCCCGTGCAAACAACATAACAACAACACGGCCGAAACCTCGTGCAACACCCAAACAATCCTCACAACAATAACACATGTGCCAAAACATAACAACTCAATAGAATGATTTTCACAATATGTGCCCTAATGCCACAACATTTCCTCAAAACAGTTTCAATATCACAACCATACATAGCCCTCAACTCAACAACACAGAATACAACAACAACAACAACAACAACAACACGAGAATACGGCAAGTAAATCAACTCAGGAACTTCACAACTCAAAGAAACGGAGGAACGAGCTCAGAAAGAAGGACACAACAGGGAATAATGGTCTCAACAAGAATAGCTCGACAAAGAAAAGATCAAGTATAGCAATGATTCCGCAAAAGTACAATTCGACGACAAGAGAGATAACATGAATCAAAGACTCGAAATAAGGATAAGTCAACAATGATAAGGGATGACAAAACTTCATTTAGGGTTGAGCAATTACAGAAAAGATTCACTAAGGATAGCAATTACAAAAAAGATAATAATTTCCATTAAGGATAAGCAATTACGGAAAAGATTCAATTAAGGATAGACAATTACAGAAAAGATAAATAATAACTTTCTTTAAGGATAAGCAATTACGGCATGGCAATAAAAGAGGCAACAACTTCAGTTAAGGCACAAAAGAGTTTAATCGGCAATAAGGGTAGAACATGAAGTAATTAATTCCAAATAAGACACGTAAGGGAGAATTTAGTAAAAGATGAATTGAACATGACAACACAACTTCATATCTAATGAACATGAGAACCTAAGAGCCCCAAAACGGTCAAATTTCCACAAATAAGTCTGAGCACATACTCGTCACCTCGCGTACTCTACCTTCACATGACACAATTAGCACCAAAGACTCAAATCCTAAGGAGTAGTTCCCCCACACAAAGTTAGGCAAGATACTTACCTCAAGGAAACTAGACTGTTACTCTAAAATGACCTTCTCGAGTGAAACAACCTCCGGACGACTCAAATCTAGCCAAATAACTTCAAATCATAAATAAAACTCATAGAAAACAATTCTGAATAATAGAACTTCAATCTTTAATAAAAACTGAAAAGTCAAACCCCGGGCCCGCACCCAGGAACCCGATAAAATTCACATAACCCGAACATCCATTCCATACGAGTTCAACCATGCCAAAATTATCGATTTCCGACATCAATTCGTCCTTCAAATCATCATTATACACTTTTGAAAGTTTTTAAAAATTTTCCCCAAATTCCAAAATAATTCACTAATTTAATGATCAAAATAAAGATAAAATCATGAAATAAAATCAAAACGGGGTAAAGATCACTTACCCCAAACAACCACGTGAAGAACCCGTCAATAATCACTCAAATCTGAGGTCTCTAGCTCAAAAGATGAAAAATGGACAAAACCCACAATTTTGGAAATATATTCTGCTGCCTAGCGATTTACACATCGCGATCACGGAGATGCGATTGCTATCGTGAAGAAGGAAATGACTACTGCCCAGAAATTGTACTACGTGATCATGAACAGATGCATGCGATTGCGAAGAAGGGAACACTTGATCCCCCAAAAACGTACTACACGATCACGAACAAGAATGTGCGATCGCGAACGAGAAAATATACCAGCTACTAAAGCTGAGATAGGCGAGCGTGGAACACTTAACGCGAATGCGATAAAGGAGAATTTACATGCCCGCGATCGTGAACCAGATACTACGAATGCAAAGAAGGAAAATGTGACACTCACCAAACAGCTTACGCGATCACGTCTGTGTCTTCGTAATCGTGTAGAAAGACATCAGACACCAGAACTTCAATATTCCAAAACATAAAAATATGGCTTGTGGCCCATCTGAAACGCACCAGAGGCCCACGAGACCCCGTTGAAACATTCCAACAAGTTCCATAACATAACACGAGCCCCCTCGAGGTCTCAAATCACATCAAACAACGTCAAAACTACGAACCGCACCAAAATCGAACTTATGAAATTTCAAGTCTTCCAACTTCGAAAACTCGTGCCGAAACATGTCAAATCAACCAGGAATGACGTCAAATTTTGCATACAAGTCCCAAATGATGTAGTGGAGCTAATCCAATTCTCGTAATTGCATTCCGACCCCAATATCACCAAAGTCAACTCTCGGTCAAACCTCTCATAATTGACTATTATATGTTGTATTGGACTATTTCATACCCTCAGCACTAAGTTTAGAAGAGTTACTTATCTCAAACAAGCCAATTCTAGACGTCGAGCAACCCAAACGATGCTCTAAGAATGCCATCACGCGCGTAGCAACCTTGGAACGGCTCAAAACCAGCCAAAAGCAACTCAAATACATTAGATAAAGCCCAAGGAAACAATTACAAATGATAGAGATCGAATCCTAAGTCAAATCCCAAACCCGGCAAAAAATCACACCCGGGCCCACGTCTCAAAACTCGATAAAACTCACAAAATTTGACAACCCATTCAGTTACGAGTCTAACCATACTAGTTTCACTCAAATCCGACTCCAATTCGGTGTTCAAAACTCAAAAATTCATATTATGAAACTTTAGGCCGAAACCCCCAATTTCCTCTTTCAATTCATCAACAAATTGCTAAAAATGAAGATGGATTCATGAAATATAATGAAAGCTGAGTAGAGAACACTTACCCCAATCCTTGTGATGAAATTTGCTCCAAAAATCGCCTCAATCCGAGTCCCACATCTCAAAATATGATGAAAGAACAAAACCCTCGATTTTTATAACTCTGCCCAGCACTTTCCCATCTGTGACCTTCGCTTTTGCGGAAAAGGGCTCGCATTTGCGAGTCAAGACGCTTCTGCGATGGCCATGACAGCATCTGCGGTCGCGCTTCTGCGAAAATACCTACGCACATGCGGACCATCACTCCTCAATGAAAATTTGTATCTGCGACGCTTGGCTCGCATCTGCGGCCATCGCACCTACGCAAACCAGCCGCAGGTGCGGTCATACCAGAACCAAAAATCTTTAGCAATGCAACATGAAATGAAAATGATCCGAACCTCGTCCGAAACTCACCCGAGACACTTGGGACCCCAACCAAATGTATCAACAAGTCCCATAACATAACACGGACCTACTCGAGGCCTCAAAACACACATAACAACATCGAAACGATGAATCACACCTCAATTCAAAATTATTGAACCTTGAAACGTCAACAACCACAACTGCTGCCACACCCTATCAAATCACGCCCGATGACCTCAAATTTTGCACACTAGTCACATTTGACATTACAGACCTGCTCCAACTGCCGGAATCGGAATTCGAGCCCGATATCAAAAAGTCCACTCCCGGTCAAACTTTCTAAAATTCCAACTTTCTCCATTTCAAGCCAAATTCCATTACGGACCTCCAAATCACAATCCGAACACGCTCCTGAATCCAAAATCACCCAATGGAGCTAACACAACCATCAAAAATTCAATCCGAGGTCAAATACTAAAAAGTTAAACTTGGTCAAATCTTCCAATTTGAATCTTCTAGCTGAGAATCATTCCGCTAAATAAATTCCGAATAACCTGGAAACTAAAACCGACAATTTACATAAGTCATAATACATCATACGGAGCTATTCATGCGCTCAAACAACCGAGTGAAGTGCAAATTCTCAAAACGACCGGTCAGGTCGTTACATCCTCCCCCACTTAAACATACGTTCGTCCTCGAACGTGCCCAGAGTTGTTCCAAAAGCCATCAAATCGCCATGTAACCTCACTATGCACATACCCGGGGGTGATCCCATGTCACCCAATCCCATATAGGTCTGATAACACAACATGACTGGAATTTCTTATTCCACCTAGCCCATAAGCCTTAGAATCCAATTTCCACCTACGAAATTCTCTATAAGATCAGAATCTCGCATCTATGCACTGTATAAGTCTGAACAAGCTGTATCAAGCCGTAGCCATAACCCAAGATGAAATCACATGATATACCACATAACTAAAAAACTCATAGCGATAATTTCTAATCACAATAGCTGCTCAAAACAACCCAATACCGGTAATAAACCTCTTATCAAACAGAGCCTCGTTCTAAAACCCTTATATACTACCAACGATGAAAGAAACACGCAGAAACTCATAACCACTCACCAGATCAACAAGTTGTGGAACTCCTTCTCCTTCGATAGGAACTATAGCAAATTACTAAGCAGTTCAACATCAATATCCTTGCAAATATACTGCAATCAGATCCGATCCCACCCATTCTAGGCCCAATGACCTCATCTCAGCCAACACGACCACTCTAGTGACGTGATACATCAATACAGCTTAGAGCCACAACCCGTGCAACCCGTGCACCAAATAGAAACATTCCAAATGTACTCAATCCTAAAAATGCCTCAAACGAGAGGACTGTCCTGCCAGCTTAATAAGTACCATCACAACACCATGATAAGAGCCTAGCACACACCGTAGAACCAAAACACACGAATCTAACACAATGGATCATGCCTCAATATAACTTTGCTACAATGTGTGACTCTATCCAAACGTTGGTCCACGTTATATACCTCGAGCCACCCTGCTCAAAATCCATAACCACTCGAAATTCGACATCAAGTACCTAAAGTGCATTACCCTAACCACAAAGAGCAAATAGCACAATGCCACCATCCGGAAGGAACATAGCCAACGCGCAATCAATCACGCAATATCTGAATACTCATCTTGATCAAACTTCCGCTATAAGCCCAAATAGAACTGCACCATGTGTGCATAAAACCGAATCACAACTCCTCGTAACATAGAAGAGTAACTCACAGATCATTTCAGAAGAAGAATAAGCTCAACAACAACCAAATGGCACGTCCCTCAACAATGGAAGTATGGAGCTAACCAATCCGACTCGGTGCAGAACACACATCCATATCGAGCCTACCAATGAACCCCAAATCAACTCTCGTCACCCACAATAGATAAATAACCCTCCGAAAGTCCACAGTAACTGAATCACAACACATACTATCTTCTGACTAACCTGGGCTACGTTTCACAGTCCACAACCACGAAACAATCTACTCATGAGAACTCCCAGTCTGCAAATCCATAGAACACACAAATCACCATATCTGATCTCAACTCCATAGCCTGAATGCCTAACACTTCTCCAATACGCGATCATCCCACAAGAATACTTCTATAATTCTTCTATGCCACATAGCGAAATTTGAATATCAATAGCCGATCAACTAAGAGAGCGCCGCAATACCAATGAAGTATCCATAATCAAAACACATTGCCTCCTTCTGAAATGTATATTCTCATCAAGCCATACCAAATAGTAATATCATTTACCTAGTCATCTGAAACCGTCCATGCTGCCTAAGAATTTTATGATCTTCCCTTCAAAATTGATTTGTGACCTTGTTCATGCAAATCTCCTTCCCACACAACATACCATATATACCATGCCATCATATGAAAAATATGAGAACTCATAATCCACTCTGAATCACAAGTAACTACATACTCAATTAGCCAAGGACCTTCCATTTGATTTCATCCAGGAGGAAATCACTATACATCACATGCTCCTCACACCAGTAGGAAATATACATCTCTAACCGTGGTAGAAACCATCAAGAACCCTAAGAATCCCATTTCCACAAAACCAAACCGTCAGGACTGAACTCCTCTAACTCAACCAGGCTACGGAGGCCGTCAAAACGCAAGAGTATCGCCACAAAACAACTGTAGAAGCTCACTATATTATATACACCAAAAGAGTCAATCACATCTGTTACCATACCGATCCAACCTACTATCAAGTTGTCCTATTTCCCCGAGCTCCTTCTGAATTACCTTCAAACCGATACTCCTCCTTGCCATAATACCACAATCCTCAACCAAGACTCACCACACGAGACCCAAGCATAAAACCACACCGCCCTAAGGCTCATAAGCCGCCGAATGCTTTCTTAAGCACCCTAAAAATACCACAACCGAGATACTCCCTCCGAAGAGACCTCCTACGAATCTTCAAGTTAGTGTTTCACCTTCCTGATAGTGAAATGTAGAATCCATAAGGATATAGAAATACGGAGAATCCCGACACCATCCAATGTAACTCTCAGCTTTTAGCCATATACAAACCCGCAAAAGTTCACAATTGCCACATATAAATCTTGAATTCATTAGAACCATTCTCTAGAGTCATCCACTCTACTCAAATCTCAATAGCACCACCTAAACGGACCGAACGACCTATGCCCCATTAGCACAGCAACACCCAAGGAAGTAATCCATCCTTCTAAGCAACCGAGCGATTTCCTACTCCATGCACGCTATATCCTTTACAAATAACAACTAAATCATCAAATGTTTCTCATATACCCATAAAGCATAACACAACCCTTATCCAAAATTTCCTTTACGCGAGTCATCCTCGATACCAACCTCCGTAAGCCATAACTGATTCAACAGTATACCTCAAACTGAAACTAATACAACACATAACCGTGCAATCAACTTATCAATAGCAGACTCCCCACTTGGCTCAAAGCCATAGATCAAAACACACAATAGCTCACAATGCCCATACTCTATTAATGTCATAATACCATAGTGAAATTCAATTAAATCCTCCATAAGCTCATGCATCACAAACCATCTAATATCTCAAATCATCGCAAATCTTGCATTCACCTTGTAACAGTCAAGCCAACTCTCATAAGTGATCATACTCAAATTGAAACACACATAATTCACTAGTAAAAGAGGACTCGTCACAAAACAACATAGGGATCACACAACCCTCAAGGACACCCCGCAAGAGATAACCCACCTGCTTCGCCTCAAACCAACATCTCTTATACCCTTCCACAGTCATAACCATTACACAATCACTTAATTTTCGTGAGTCTGAACTCATATCACCACCTGAAAATCCACTCCACTCCTCAACTAAACAACATGAAAAGGATCCTTCAACACACCCATAACTCGAGACTATACGCCTTATCAAGACAGAAATCAAGCACCCAATTTACATCTCAATCGAACTCTATTCGTCAAATCTAATCTACCTCAACACACCCGTAGTCACATCATACTCATCACATAGCCATCCGACCACTCATCTAGTCACAAATTCCACTCATAGAGATGCTACCGAACATATAAGTCCAAAAGTACGTGCTCACACAATCAATACCTCGGTGCTCAAGCTACCATCAAAACCCAGCCTCAAGTCCTCTAGACTAGTCCATCATCAACACACAGAAATCACATCTCGTACTTCATCCATGGAATCACAAGCCATCGATGCACAACTGATACTGAGTGCTTACGTGCGCATACGAATGGGTGGAAGGAATTCAAAGGATTACACTTCAAGCTGAATCAATGTCGCACGATAAGGAAAGAAAGATGGGAAGTATATCCTAAATGTCCTGTAGCCTCTCGAAGATAGGTATGGACGTCATCATACCGATCCGCAAGACTCTACTAGACACTTGCTCATGACTTGTAGAACCTATGAACCTAGAGCCCTGATACCAATCTATCAGGACCCAAAATCCACTAGTTGTGATGGCACCTAACCCAACCCGCTAGGTAAGCAAATTAATAATTATCCATAGCCATTTAACTTAATAAAATAATTAAACAAGGAATTATCTAAATCTTATACATTTCCCAAGGCCGGATAGTACAAATCATGAGCTTCTAAGAGTAAAGATTTCAAAACTGATAGGAAATAAATACATCTTCTGTTTGAAAAGTACATAAACAAAGTTATATAATCTAAGGCTACCATGAACGAGAGGCAGCTACAGCAGGAACGTAGGTACGCCTTCGAAACCAGCAACCCTCGAACACAGCAACATCGGTATTCGGGATCTGCACGCAATGTGCAGGACAGTATGAGTACAATCGACCCCATGTACTCAAAAAGTAACAAACCTAACCTCAGGTTGAAAGTAGTGACGAGCTGGAACATAGGTTGGGTCCAACACCAATAATCGAATAGCAGTTCATAACAGTGTACATCAAATAAATAAAGAAATGGCTCAGAAATAAAGTGCTCAGCCGTTTCATAGTTTTTCCGAAAACAGTTCCACTTTTTAAGTATACCAATGAAACCCCAAATCCTTTACCGAAATCGTTAAAAATATGAGTAAGTTTGAAAACTGTAACCTTTTCCCAAAAATCCTTTCAACAGTAAATGTGATGTTTTATTTTCTTTCCAGATAGCATGTGTGAAATACCTTTCTATAATAACATATCAATGTGTGTAAAAAGTCATGAATGACGTGATACCGTACAGCATGAGGAAAATGCATCTCTATGCCTGTATGTCATGTGTATGTCAAATGCGATGCTACTCAGCAATAAAACCATATGCATCCTCTCAGAGTATCAATTCACTCAGTCCTCCCAGTTACTCAATCCTCCCAATCACTTGGCACTCGACACTCGCACTTAGTAGGTACTTGCGCTCACTAGGGGTGTGCAGACTCCAGAGGGGCTCCTTCAGCCCAAGCACTATAACAAGCCAGTCATGGCAAAAATCAATCAGGCCCTCGGCCTCACTAAAGCATAAATCAATAAAACATGTTGCGGGTAATGATCACAATAAAGATAAAATCATGAAATAAAATCAACACCGGGTAAAGATCACTTAGCCCAAACAACCACGTGAAGAACCCCTAAATAATCGCTCAAATCTGAGGTCTCTAGCTCAAAAGATGAAAAATGGACAAAACCCATGATTTTGAAAATATATTCTGCTGCCAGCGGTTTACACATCGCGATCGCGGAGATGCAATTGCGATTGCGAAGAAGGAAATGACTACTGCCCAAAAATTGTACTACGGGATCGTGAACAAATGCATGCGATTGCGAAGAAGGGAACAACTGATCCCCCAAAAATGTACTATACGTTCACGAACAAGAATTTGCGATCGCGAAAGAAAAAATATACCAACCGGTAAAGCTGAGCTAGGCGAGCGCAGAACACTTAACGCGAACGCGATGAAGGAGAATTTACACGTCCGCGATTGTGAACCATATACTATGAACGCGAAGAAGGAAAATGTGACACTCACCAAACAACCTACGCGATCACGTCTGCGTCTTCACGATCGTGTAGAAAGACATTAGACACCAGAACTTCAGCATTCCAAAACATACAAAAATGGCCTGTGGCCCATCTGAAATGCAGCCGAGGCGCCCGGGACCCCGTTAAAACATTAAGGAAAATATGACACTCACCAAACAACCTATGCGATCACGTCTGTGTCTTCGCGATCGTGTAGAAAGACATCAGACACCAGAACTTCAGCATTCCAAAACAAACAAAAATGGCCTGTGGCCCATCTGAAACGCACCTGAGGCGCCCGGGACCCCGTTGAAACATTCCAAAAAGTTCCATAACATAACACGAACCCGCTCAAGGTCTCAAATCACATCAAACAACGTCAAAACTACGAATCCCACCACGAATCGAACTTATGAAATTTCAAGTCTTCCAACTTCTAAAACTCGTGCCGAAACATGTCAAATCCCGATATCACTAAAGTCAACTCTCAGTCAAACCTCTCATATTGGACTATTATATGTTGTATTGGACTATTTCATACCCTCAACACTAAGTTTAGAAGAGTTACTTATCTCAAACAAGCCAATTCCGGACGCCGAGAAACCCAAACGATGCTCTAAGAATGCCATCACGCACGTACGACCTCCGAATGGCTCAAAACTAGTCAAAAGCAACTCAAATACATCAGATAAAGCCCAAGGAAACAATTACAAATGATAGTGATCGAATCCTAAGTCAAATCCCAAATCCGGCAAAAAATCACACCCGGGCCCACGCCTCAAAACATGACAAAACTCACAAAATATGACAACCCATTCAATTACGAGTCCAACCATACTAGCGGCGTACGCAGGAACTTTTGCAAGCGATGTCACCATTAGACATGAAAAATAAATAAATATAAAATCATATTTCAAAAATTAACCAATAAAAAAATACAACTAACAAAGAAAGCAGTAGCGTCCCTCCGACTTAAAAAAATACAACTAATATAAAATCATATTTCGGTCTCTTTAGTTATGACTTAGGATACTTTTAGATAAGGCATAAAAGTATTTTAAAAAATGAAAGCTCGAACTCACAACGTCACATAGAATTCTTCAGCCTCTAACCAGTTAAGCTACAGAGCTCTTTATGTCAGGTGATGTCACTTTATTTATTTTTATCGTTTTCATGTTTTTCCATTTGAATTATATACAAATAATTAATAAAAAAATTGTCGAAGCGGTGTCACGTGACACCGCTTGGGCTAAGGTAGATCCGCCCCTGCATACTAGTTTCACTCAAATCCGACTCTAGACCGGTGTTCAAAACTCAAAAATTCATATTATGAAACTTTAGGCCAAAACCTCCAATTTCCTCTTTCAATTCATCTACCAATTTCTAAAAATGAAGATGGATTCATGAAATATAATCAAAGCTGAGTAGAGAACACTTACCCCCAATCCTTGTGATGAAATTTGCTCCAAAAATCGCCTCAATCCGAGTCCCACATCTCAAAATATGAAGAAAGAACAAAACCCTCAATTTTTATAACTCTGCCCAGCACCTCCGCATATGCGGGTAAGTGGCCGCATCTGCGACCTTTGCTTTTGTGGAAAAGGGCTCGCATTTGCGAGTTAGGACGCTTCTGTGATGGCCATGACCGCATCTGCGGTCGCGCTTCTGTGCAAATACCTCCGCACCTGCGGACCATCACTCCTCAATGAAAACTTGCATCTGTGACGCTTGGCTTGCATCTGCGGCCATCGCACCTACACAAACCACGCAGGTGCGGTCATACCAGAACCAGAATTCTTCAGCAATGCAACATGAAATGAAAATGATCTGAACCTCGTCCGGAACTCACCCGAGCCACTCGGGACCCTGAACAAATATACCAACAAGTCCCGTAACCTAACATAGACCTACTCGAGGCCTCAAAACATACATAACAATATCGAAACGACGAATCACACCTCAATTCAAAATCATTGAACCTTGAAACTTCAATTTCCATAACCGATGTCGAACACTATCAAATCACGCCCGATTGACCTCAAATTTTGCACACAAGTCACATTTAACATTATGGACCTGCTCCAACTTCCAGAATCAGAATCCGATCCCGATATCAAAAAGTCCACTCCCGATCAAACTTTCTAAAATTTCAACTTTCGTCATTTCAAGCCAAATTCCATTACGGACCTCCAAATCACAATCCGGACGTGCTCTTAAGTCCAAAATCATCCAACAGAGCTAACAGAACCATCAAAAATCCAATTTGAGGTCAAATACTAAAAAGTCAAACTTGGTCAAACCTTTCCAATTTGAAGCTTCTATCTGAGAATCATTCTTCTAAATAAATTTCGAATAACCTGAAAACAAAAACCGACAATTCACATAAATCATATTATATCATACGGAGCTACTCATGCCCTCAAACAGCCGAGCGAAGTGCAAATGCTCAAAACGACCGGTCGGGTCATTACAGGTGGCCATGGGACAGATTTAATGAATCAGTTCTATCCACTTGCTTGGGCAGTGCTTGACAAGGAACAGGACCTGAAGTTGGTTTGTTGAGCTTTTGAAGAGGTCTTTGAACCTAAATAATGGGGCTGGAGTGACATTTATATCAGACGTGCAAAAGGTATCAATTTTCACTTCTGAAATTTCAGTTCTGTTTTTTCTTTTTTGGTTGTTATAATTCTGTTTTTTATTTTTGTCAATGCCTTCTAATTTCTTTAGCTTTTGGTTGATCTAATTATTTTTTTTCGTCAACATCACATGGATTATTGGATGTTGTGAGCATTGTACTTCCTGATGCTCATCACATGTATTGTGCTAGACATATTGTAGCCAATTGGTTAAAAAAAAAATAGAGTGAGAAAATGAGAAAGTTGATGTGGTGGTGTGCTTGGAATACTAATGAAGAAGAGTTTAAAGATCAATTGTTGAAGCTTGGGGGATGTCAAAGGATGCTGAAAGGGACCTGATCAACTATCCACCAAAAGCATGGTGTAGAGCCTACTTTGATACACAGTGTAAAAATTTAATGGTGGATAACAACTTTTGAGTCCTTTAATGCATGGATTCTAGATGATAGATATATTGCCAATTATCAAGATGTTGGAGGCAATAAGGATCAAGGTAATGGAAAGGCTTGAAAACTATGAAGGCAAAGCTATAAGCTGTAATGCAAATTTCAGTCCACCATGTATGAAATTATACAATGACTATAGGGCAATATGATCCCGACCCGAGTTCGCAAATGCGAACCCTGTGGTCGCAATTCCCAAGCCTGTGATGTTCGCAAATGCGAACTTACCTTCACGTTTCCCATATCCGAGGCCCAGCAAATTTTATACTTAGTCGAATTTTCACCACTTTTCACCATTCTTTCAAAACCCAAACACCATAGGCGAATTTTCAAGAGCAAATGTCACGACCCAAATTCCCATACCCGGTCGTGATGGCGCCTCTCGTGAAGACAAGGCTAGCCAACTTACCCAAATCATTTCTTTAACAGTTACTAAACATAAGTGAATAGAATAATACAACTTAACGGCCATAATAATCAGTATTTTCAACCCCACATAACCCGACCGGGGTGTCACAAGTCACGAGCATCTAAGAAGTAGGAACACAACTACAGGGTCATATATATATAAAATGAAATCTGGAATCCAAAAGATGAAGTACGGTGTCGTGAACGCTGGCGGTCACCTTGCTCAGCTACATTAGTATTACCTTCAGTCCGCTAATCACCCGCTACCGGGTGAACAATACCTGCAACTGCACGCGATGTGCAGGGAGTAAAGTGAGTACTTCCGACTCAGTGGTAATAAGAGTAAATAATAACTGAGAGACAAGAAATCACGTAAGAGCACTCCATCATGCTATATAGGACAGTACAACCCTTTGAGAAAACAGTAAAACCGTGAAAAATCCTTTAGAAAATATCTGGCTCAGTTTAAAACCTCTTTTGAAAACATCCTTTTCCAACAGTCAAGCAAATGAACGCGTAATCAGATAGTGCAAGTCCGCACATAAGACAGCCCCTCGGGCACAGCACTCCACAAACAGTTAACACCAGGGTGTCTGGTAAACAGTACAAGCAATAGCATAGATGCCAATGATATGAGAGTGCTAAATGTCATGACACGTAGTACAAACAGGAACCAATGCATGAATGCAATGCAATGCATATGACCGATGCGGCGCGCAGCCCGATCCATTTGGGTACCCGCGCTCACTGTGGGGGTTCAGACTCCGGAGGGGCTCCTACAGCCCAAGCGCAATATCAATATCACACCGCTGCGGCGCGCAGCCCGATCCATCCTCAGTCCAGAAATGCACATAAGCCCCTTGGGCAATAGTAAAATAACAGTCTCAACTCAAAACGTCAGTAAAATATCATTTAGGTTTTCAAATCTTAGAAAGATAGCTGAGTTTGCGAAACAGTATTTTAAACCTTGGACTGTGATAAAATAATATGCAAAGTAATGCAAAAACAGTGATATCAATCCCTGAAGGATTCAAACAATTGGCACGAAGCCCAAATATAGCAATCAAACCAAATAATGATGATAACAAGTAGTTTCAGTCAATTACGCAATAAAACCAACAACCGGGACGGACTAAGTCACAATCCCCAACGGTGCTCTACCCCACGCTCATACCTGGCGTGCAAGTCACCACAATACAGCACTATGATGTGCAAATCCGGGGTTTCAAACCCTCAGGATATCATTTACAAGTATTACTCACCTCGGACCGGTGAAATCCCTAGCTCGCGACGCCTTTGCCCCTCAATCGGCCTCCACGCGCGTCGAATCTAACCAAAACCAGAGCGAATACATCACAATATGCTAAGGGAACAATACCCAATCGAAAACAATCGAAAATTAGCAAGAATCTCGAAACTAGCAAAGCCCGAGACCCGGGCCCGCTTCTCGAAAAATTACAAAACTCACATTACCGGATTCCTCGTCTCGCCACGAGTCCATACATATAAAATTTACCAAAATCGAAGTTCGTTTGACCCTTAAAATTCCATTTTTACATCATAATTTTCTCAAATCCTAACTTCCATTTTTAACCTTTAATTCCTTGGATTTTCAGTGTTAATCCATGATTTTACACCATAATATCATAATCTAAGTCTAGGAATCCATACCTGATGATAGCCCTCGAAACCCTCTTCAAAAATCGCCCAAAATCTCCTTAGTCCGAAGTCCAAAATGTTTCTTCTCTTTCAAAATCGTGAAAACACTGTTCACTTAAACTCAGCCAGGTTTCGCTTCTGCGGTTGGGATACCGCACCTGCGGCTCCCGCTTCTGCGCAAAATAACCGCTTCTGCGGTCTAACTTAAAATCCTCAGGACCGCTTCTGCGGTCACCACCCGCTCCTGCGATGTCCGCTTTTGCGGACTGCCTTCCGCTTCTGCGGAAATTGCCAAGCCCTCAAGGACCGCTTCTGTGATCACAGCTCCGCTTAAGCGGCTCCGCTTCTGCGGTCCAAGACCCGCAGAAGCGAGAATACCAGAAACAGCATGCCTTCAGCTGTATGAAATTCCAAAACCTCCCCGTTAGCCATCCGAAATCATCCCGAGGCCCCCCGGGACCTCAACCAAAAGCACCAACATGACTTAAAACATTATCCAAACTTATTCCAATCATCAAAACACATCAAACAACACTAAAATTATCGATTCTCATCGAATTCAAGCCTAAGTTCTTTAAAAACTTCCGAAACTCGCATTCGATCAAAAACCCAACCAGACGTCCGACTGACCTGAAAATTTGCAGACATATCCAAAATCACCTAACNTCTGGCTCCAGGGGTTTCCGCTTCTGCGGTCCCCACACCCGCTTCCGCGATACCGCTTCTGCGCTCATTTTCCGCTTCTGCGGAATTTCACTAAAAACCAAGGCCGCTTCTGCGACATATTCTCCGCTTTTGCGGAACTCCATCTATAGACCAAGATCGCTTCTGCGATCGCCCGTCCGCTTCTGCGGACTCGCTTGTGCGAAAAAGGTTCCGCTTCTGCGGAACTACCCTACTCAGCTCTTGACCGCTTTTGCGACCACCATTACGCTTCTGCGGAACCGCTTCTGCGGTCCATTTCCGCAGAAGCGAAAATATCAGATACCAGCTATAACCTGCAATTCCTCAACTCCAATTTCATCCCGATGGCCATCCGGAATCACCCCGAGGCCCCCGGGACCTCAACCAAAAACACCAACATATCCCATAACATCATTCAAACTTGTTCCAATCATCAAAGCAAATCAAACAACGCTAAAATCATCAATTCACATCGGATTCAAGCCTAAGTTCTTCAAGAACTTCCGAAATGCACTTTCGATCAAAAACCCGACCAAACGATGTCCGAATGACCTGAAAATTTGCACACATATCCAAAATCACTTAATGAATCTACAGCAACTCTCGGAATTCCATTCCGACCCCCGAATCAAATTCTCACCCATCCACCGGAATTCGCCCAAAATACTAACCTCGCCAATTCAAGCCTAATTCTACACCGGGCCTCCAAAATCAATTCCGATCGCACTCCCAAGTCACAAATCATCCCCCAAAGCTAACCGAATCACCGGAAATCACATCCGAGCCTTCTAACTCATAAGTCAACGTCTGGTTGACCTTTCCAACTTAAGCCTTCCTTAAAGAGACTAAGTGTCTCGTTTCCTATCCAAACCAATTCAATTCAACTATAACTCACTCGTTGCTTATAATGAAACATGAAGAAGCAGTAAATGGGGGAAACAGGGCTGTAATACATGAGACGACGGGTTGGGTCGTCACAGCAAACTTCATCCCAAATCACTTGTAAGTTGATTTTTACTCAATTCTTTCAATCTTTAACATCATTAAACATGTTTTCCACTTGAAATCAAAGATTTTCATGGGTGAAATTGGGATTTTTGGGTAGAACCTAGGTTTTCTATAAATTGGGGAGTTGGACCTCGATTTGAGGTCCGATTTCAAAACAAATTATATATTTGAACTCGTGGGGGAATGAGTAACCAAATTTTGGTTCGAACCTCGAGTTTTGACCACGTGGGCCCGGGGGCTTTTTTGGAATTTTTGGGAAAAAACTTGGGAAACTCATTTTTTTATGCATTCAAATTGATTCATATAATGTTTATTAAAGTAACTGAGCAATGTGTGATTAGATTCGAGCGAATTGGAGGTGGAACCGCGAGGTAAAGCAATAGTTGAGGATTAAGTGGATTTCAAGTCTTTGAGGTAAGTGTTTGGTTTAACCCTAGCTTGAGGGAATAGGAGTTGAGTCTTGTTGCTAATTGCTATGTGATCGAGTATGATGTATAGGCATGGTGACGAGTATCTATACATTGGTGTCTAGCATGACCGTGAGTCCTTATAACGTGATTATCATGACTTGGTTGTGAACTCTGTGTTTATTGGAGGATTTCTATATGTTGTGAATAACATGTGAACGGTAATATGATCATTTGATTCCTGGGAGCATAGGCTCGAATTGTGATACGAATATTGAAAATTATACGAAATGACTTGTTTCTTTGGAGCGTTGGCTCAAAATAGTAGAGTGAACTCTAAGATAAGAAAAGTAAGAAAAAGAAAGCGTTGTTGGTTATTCCCTTGCCGGGATGTTTGTCAAATATTTACTTATTTTTATGCCCCTTAATTGTGACTGTTGTTTGGGGAGTCGGACTGTTAAATGATACTGGGGATCGGGTTGCGCGCCGTAACAATGATATTGAGGATCGGGTTGCACGCCGCAACAGTAAAAGGTGAGGATCGGGTTGCGCGCCGCAACAATTATACATGATAAATGATATGGGTCGGGTTGCACGCTGCAACAATGGTATTTGTGGTGCGGGTTGCACGCCGCAACAATAGTAATTATGGAGCGGGTTGCATGCCGCAACAGTTATTGAGGCTATGTGTTTGTACTGGAGTATTGATTCTTTGTTCATTGTGAACCTAAGCTGTTTTAGTTGTTACTCTAGATTGTTGTTAATATTGTATCTCCCCTTAGCATGTCTCCCCTCCCATGTTGTTAATTACTTGGTATTCGATTCCCGCTGTATAGTTATAACTGCACAGGTTTATGTGATGTCCAGTTTAGCCTCGTCACTACTTCGCCGGGGTTAGGCTAGACACTTACCGGCATATGAGGTCGGTTGTGCTGATGCTACACTTCAGTGCATTTTTGCATAGGTCCAGGTTTTGAGGAGCAGCAGCAGCAGTAGTTCGGGAGCAGACTTTCCTATTCACGAGACTAAGGTAGCCTTGCAGGCGTCAGCAGGCCCGACGTCTCTTCTTTATGTTTTCCTTTCGACTGTTGCCTCATTGTTTTCGAGACAGAGAGCTGTTATATTTCTTTCAGACCTTTGTATTTAGTTTATTCTTAGTGGTTCGTGAGTAATGTGACACCAAATCTTGGGTAGAGGCTATTGTTGACTATTCCGCGTTTTGATTCAGACTTATAAATTAGACTTCCGCTATTATTATTATTAAATTCCATGTTTCTTATTGATGCTATGGATTGTTAACAGATTTATTTATTAATGAAAGGTAAATAAGTTGGCTTGCCTAGCTACCACGAGTCATGCCATCACGATCCCGATGGTGGAAAATCCGGGTCGTGACAATAGGGCAATATCACATGCTTAAATTTTTAACTTTAATGGAGACTATGGCTTTGAAATCACAGAAGGTAAAGACAAACATACTGTGAATCTGGAGAAGAAGAGATGTACCTGTAGGTTGTGGGATTTATCTGGGATACCTTGTCCCCATGCTATTAAGGCATTGATGTATGAGAATATTGAACTAGTGACACAAATACACTAGCGGTATAGTAAAGAGGCTTATTTGCTGACATGCAAGTACAAAATGCAGCCTATTAGAGGGGTGTAATTCTGGAAAGTTCTGCCTAGTCAGGCCATGAAGCCACTTGAAATTGTCAAGATTGTTGGAAGACCTAAAGTGAAGAGGAATAAGGCTGCAGATGACTCTTTGAAGAGGAAAGATGAGTGAAGCAGTTCAAGGAAGGAGATTATAATGACATACAGTAAGTGTGGTGATGAAAATAATAATGCAAGAGGATGTTACAAGGTAAAGATTTATATAGTACTATTTTTTATTGCTTATGAAGCATGTACTGACTACTGTCTTTGATTGGCAGGGTGATGGTGCTGGACTTTGTTCAAGAAAGAGGAAAGACTTGGACAATACCCCCACATTGACATCTTCAGAAGATGAAACACAAGAGCTTGGATAGAGTTCAATGTTCAGTGAAGCATTCTTTGAAACTGAAGTAGGAACATAACAGTCTTAACAGTCAGTCTTTAACACTCAAATTGGAACACAAGAGTACAACAGTTATGGACCTGATATTGGAGATGATGAAGACCCAACAATTAGGTCGATAGTTATATCTGAAACTGACACAAGACTGGCCATGATGAAGGTACCCATGAATCCAACTGATACAAGAAGGATTCAATTTACTGGAGATGAAACAGGTGCAACAACACCAACGAACCTGCCTTATTCACCAACAAAGGCTACTTGAAATGGAAAACTAGCAATTACATCAGGCCAGCATCAAGAAGAAGTTAGAAAAAAGAAGTACAAGATGAAGTCAAGGAGGGGCCAGGGAGAACCAGCAAATGATTAAAACAAGCATTTTAAGCTACTATTTATTTTTTGTGGGTTAAGTTTTTGTAATGTTCAATTATGTGGCTAGACTGTTGAAACATGGTGGTATTTAAAGGCTAAACTAGTTGATTATTTGGCTTTTTGTTGTTACATTTAGTTTAGCCTTGAAATACCAATTAGATTTTAGTATTATGTATTTTGAAGACAGATGATGTTAGACATCTTATTTAAATCCAGCTATGATTAGTTTGGTTTAGCTTCTATTTCATATATTAGCTTTGATAAGTTAGCTTTTATGATCAGTTTGGTTTAGCTTTTATTTTGTATGAACAATTTGGTTTAGCTATGATCAGTTAAGATTAGTTTGGTTTAGCTATGATCAGTTAAGATTAGTTTAGTTTAGCTTCTATTTCACATAATCAGTTTGGTTTAGATATGATCAATTTAGTTTAAATATCAGAGATGTATTCATATTGGACTGTTATATGTTGTATTGAGGCTTTGAAGTCGGTTACTGGAGACAAGTTCAAAATGAGCATGTCCTGAAGAGGATTGTCCTAGAACTAACAAAGAAATTATCATAACATTGAGTATTACTAGCTCAATGAAACTAAAGACTGAAGCCATTCTTGAGGAGAAAATTCTTCTTTTGTTACATGAAGTCAAACTTACATAGCACAAAAATATAGTCCCATTCCCAATAACCACTTCTCTCGGGAGAAAATCAACTCTTGGGAAAATTCAACATCGTCCCATTCCCAATAACCACATCCTTATTTCAGCCAAATAATTGCACAATAAAATTACTGATTATGTCCCAATAAAACATTACACCATAAAAAATAGAATGCATAATGTAAGTTATACTTAATTCGGGAAAATCACTTGAAAAAACGTCTCCTACAATTCATAGGAGTCATCACCGTAAAATGATGCTCTACAAATCCACAATGACACTTCCTCTTTGAGTCAATTGAGCCGCTCGACCCTGCAAATATATTGAAGAGTTAAAACGAAAAAGGTACTATGAAGATGAATCGTAATTGAATAATACACCTAAACCCTATTAAGAATTTCAGGATGATAATGGAGAAATTGAATTTTAGGTTTTGTAGAAGGTTGCTGATTTGGGGGGGAGGGGGGAGGGTTCATCGAGTTAGGGTTTAGTTTTGGAGTGGTTGGATTTTATCGGGTTGGGCTTGGTTAATTCTTCATCAACCAGGGTTAAAGACATGTAGGGTCAAGTCAAGGAGATCTAGTAATATAAAGACACGTGGCAAAGGTGCAATCGAAAAAATAATTCTTATTATTTAAAAACCAGATATTGGAACTGTTAGTGAACAGTGACATCAATTGGCCAAAAGTCTAACGTCAGTGGCATGTAAATAGCAACCTTTTAGTGGATAGCATCGATAGGCCATTTTTGTTAGTTGAGTGGCATATTTAGGCCTTTTTCATTTATAAATTAAGACATAAAGGCTGTCCTTTGAAGCTCATCCCCATTTATTTCTCCAACCAGACGCAAAAGCCCTATTGATGGATCAGTTGCACTTAGGTCCTTATATTTTGGATATTAAGGTCCTTGGACCATGAGGTTTAGAAAATGTTGAATAGACCCCTTGTATATTAGCATGACAATTTTTTTAAATCATTTAGAGGCTTGTATTTCACTAGAAAAAAACTATACTATTAAACAATAATGTTTTTATAGACCTTCTAAATATAAAAAAGGCAGAAAATTGTAACAATACATTTCTTATATGGGTTGGACATGAGAGAGTTTAAGGCAATTATGAAGATCAAGGTGTTTAAGTATGCAAACTTATCCAATTAGAAGTTGTATGTTATTCATCTCCACTTTGTTTGCTTATTGGCAAATGGCAAATCATTTATCTCTTAATTTAGTCTGAATGTCAAACTTTCCCCCGAATTCTGGGTTTTGTGACTGCGTCTAAAACAGGGATAAGTTTGACCACTTTTTGTAGTTTCTATGGTGGGTGTATTACTTTAATTCTACGCTAACATTTAGACATAGATTTAGTTGAAACTTGAAAAATAAATTTTTGAAATTGTGTCGAAAAATAATTTTTGAAAGTTGAAGTTATGTTTGGACATGCATTTTATTTGAAAAAATAGTTGAAGTAATGTGAGTGGAAGAAAATTTTTTACCCAAAACTACGCTAAACCAATTTTTGGATACTTAAAAAAAATTATTTTTTTTTTCAAAATCTGGTTATATTCCATGAACAAATAATATTTTAATTTTTTTTTTTATAAAGTAGCCAAATTCCATTACCAAACGGTACCCTTATATAAGTGGTATATATTCTTACTTTATGTAAATACTAAGTGTAGGTAAATATCTGACCTAAGCAGTTAATAATTAAAGTGAGACTATAAACCATTTAATCAGGCTTAAGAGATAAAATGCATGTATGTTTGAAAAATAAATATTTTATATTTATAAAATTGATGTAAACATAAAGTAAGAACAAGTTTTTACCAACAATTTATGGCGCACCAACCACGGTACTGTGAACAATTTTTAGTAAATTTATTGGACTCCAATCTTGTAGTCTTAAACTTGATGCAAATTTTAATAAGATACTATTCTTAAACTTTAATTAACAGGTGAGATTCGATACAGTACGTAATTGAGATGTAAGTCAGTTGTCAAGGGAGTACAAAAGAAAGTTATCATAGAATTCTTGTTTTATTTCTATGAAAAGGTTGAAAATGTACTCGTAAGCCATTAGCTGTAATAGGGAGAAAGATTCCGTCTTCCAGTTGGATCAAATTATACAAAAAAAATAAATTCCTTTTGGAAAAGCTGTGAGCCTCCACATTGCAATTTGCAATTTAACTATCATTGGAAATTCATATTTTTAAACCAAAATGTTGTCCCTTTCCCAATGTAAGCAGCTCAACTTAGCGAATATATGTTGTACTTGCAATAATGGAAAGGTCGGAAACTTACATTTTAAACTTCTCGCGTCATCTAAAGAAGATGGATTCTCCAACAAAAAGAAAAAAAGACCTCTCTCCCACAAAAATAAAAAGATAAAGAAAGAAACGATTTTTCCCCATTTAATTAGGCTTGGGTTAAGGACTACTTAATCTTTTAAGTCCATTGAGCTACCTCCGTAAAATATGTTCTATATTTCGTGATCTTGAATGTGTTAAGAATTGTAACGACTCGACCGGTCGTTTCATGAGTTATAGCCCGATTTTCATCATTTCTGCTTCCTTACGTGTTCCTCAGCTGTATTTCATCGTATCGTGTTGGTTGGTTCGGGTTCAGAGTGGTTTCGGTGTGGAATGAGACACATAGTCACCTATTTAGAAGTTTAAGTTGGAAAAGTCAACCGGATGTTGACTTATGTGTGAACGATCTCGGATGTGAACTCGGATGGTTCGGTTAGCTCCGTTAGGTGATTTTGGACTTGGGAGCGCGTCCGGAATGTGATTTTGAGGTCCGTGGTAGAATTAGGCTTGAATTGGCAAAATTAGAAATTTGGCGATACTCGGTCGGCTGTGGAAATTTTGATATCGCGGCCGTAATGGAATTCCGAAAATTGGAGTAGGTTCGTAGTGTCATTTGTGATGTGTCTGCAAAATTTCAAGTCATTCGGACGAGGTTTGGTAGGATTTGGCATCGTTTGCGGAATTAGGAAGTTTAGACGTTCATAGGCTTGAATCCGAGGGTAATTTGGTGTTTTGATGTTGTTTTGAGTGTTCCGAAGGTTCGACTAAGTATGCATGTTGATATGTGACTCGTTGGTATTTTTGGTTGAGGTCCCGAGGATCTCGGGATTATTTCGGATGGTTATCGGAGAGTTTGGAAATTTAGTAATGCAGCTGAAGCTGCTGATTCTGTCTTAACCGCACCTGCGGAGTGGGAACCGCAGGTGCGAGGTCCGCAGAAGCGGGCCGGAGGAGCAGGTGCGCAGCGGGGGTCGCAGGTGCGGCTTGGTCCCCGTATCTGCGATGACCGCAGATGCGGTCAGGCAATCGCAAAAGCGGAAATGGTCTTTTAATGAAATTCCGCATAAGCGGAGAGGTTTGCGCAGAAGCGGTCCCGCAGATGCGGAAATGGGACCGCAGATGCGGAAGTGCTGGGCTGAATGTATAAAAGGGGAACTTTGCGAATTTTAGGTTATCTTCCACCATTTTTATCTGAATTTGGAGCTTTTGGGAGCAATTTGAAGAGGGGGGGGGGGTCATTGAGATTCGGGACATTTGAAGGCTGATTCCACAGGCAAGGGCGTAGCGGAGTAGGATTTGGCTTGGTTTGACGTCCAAACTTGGTTCTGAGGGTTCGAAATCCCGAACTATGTATTATGTGATTAGTACTAAGGTGTTGCAAATGCCAAGTGACGGACGTGTGGGCGTGCACCATGAGAATTGTGGCCTAGTTCATTCCATGGCACTACTTAGTGACTCTTTCTTGCTGATATTTGTGTTTCTATTATGTGATTAAGTAAATGAGCTGTAAATCATGCTAATTATCATGTTAGGGCTTCACACCAATACTGTTGAGACCCGAGTGGTCGTTTCTTGCTGCCATCTCATTAGTTTCGTTGATATTCTGTACTCAGTCTTACTCATGCATATCATATCATGTCTCAGTCTCAGTTGTTATTATTTTGGCACATCATATCTGTCACGACCCAAACCGATGGACCGCGACGGACACCCGGTACCTTACTCAACCGAGTACCAACATAACGTATCTTTCATATCATAGGTAACTGAATCGGAGTAAAGTATGATGGAATACCAACTTATACATATGCAGTACGGGCCTATAAGACCAAAATGATCACTCGTATACTAAACATAGGCCGACAAGGCCCTTCAATCTTTCACGTACATGACATATGTCTACAAGCCTCTAAGAATACATAATTTTCATAAAGGTCGGGACAAAGTCCCGCCATACCAACAATACACATCTAACTCATACTAACCAAACAAGCAACTCCGAAGCAAATGGAGCGCACCAACATCTTACACTGAGCTGATAGCCTACTTGGAGGGCTCTCGACCTGACTATCAGGACCTGCGGGCATGAAACGCAGCGTTCCCAGGCAAAAGGGACGTCAGTACGAATAATGTACCGAGTATGTAAGGCACATAAATTACATAAGAGACATGGAAGAAATATAGAGTACATGACTCAACCTGTAAGTCTGAATAACTTTGTAAATCATGAAATAATTATAGTATCATGCATATGCGTATGAATTTCATGTCGTGCATAGGTACATGTTTCATAACATCATCAACCTCTCAGGACATCCCATCATATCATCTTGGCCACTGTGGGCAAAATCGTCAACGTATACCAGTTGATCAGGTGGTGGTGCGTATATAACGCCATAACCTTTCACATATCTCATGTACATATATATATACATACATATAGACGCGTATATAACGCCATCTGGTCATGGGTTAATGTACATGAATACAATGCATAAAAAATACGTTACTAAAATCTTTCGGAATGTATAAGACCATTTTTCCTTTGAGATCATAAAGTAAACTCTTTTCAACTTTCATAATTTTTTGAGACCCATGAACAGATGATAAAATATTATGACACATGAAAATTCAAGAACATAGATATCTCTAATACTTCTATGAATAGAGTCATTCATGGAATTTGTGCATTTGCACGTTTCGTTTGTATCGTATGGATCATGCCAAAAGAAAGAAGGGATAGCCTTAACATACCTGTTCCTTGAATTATTTGCACGAAATGAAACTTCTGCTTCTGTGAGACATGAACGAAATTCTTGCTTAGATTCTATAAAACTTGAATAAAATTTGCTTCTGTTGAAGCTTTAAAATGCTTATGCCTCATGTCCTAGGTTCTTCTCATCTTTCCAACCAAGTCATGTCTTTCTTTAAACAAATTGGTAACAAAAGGCAAAATAGCTTTTCCTATACTGACTTAACCTTTTCTTACGTTTTTGGTCTAGATCTTTTGGCCTTAATTAAAGTCCTTGCTTAGTGTCTTTCCTTTGTTAATATGGAAATGACACCTATTGTTAAGTTTTGCCACATAGCCTAGTGACATATGAGTCACAAATATTGAACTGGTGGGCTGCCACGTTCATGCTTTGGATCCTTATCTAAAGTTTTAAATTAATCCACCATTAATTATAATTAACTAGGTAATATCTCATTATCCAATAATTAACCAATTACCCACATAATTGAAAATTATTTTCACTTACTTAAAATACTACTCACTTTTCACATATCTTATACACCTTACTATCACGGCCATGTGGTACCTTGTATGGTACTAGTCCATAAATATCGGGTACTTTAACTCGGGCCGTATTTTTTTCCAAAATATCAAACTTCGACGAAATTTATTTTCTTTAATTTGCTTACCTTCTCACCTGCACGAATTTACTCATTACTTGTTTGAAATAGCATAAAATGCTTATAATCTTAAAATAATCCCATTCCCGAACGTCCATTAATTTATTTATGGCGTACTTTTACGTACGAAATATGGGGTGTAACAATATCATTGTTTCGGGCTAGTTTCTTGGCATTGTGAGCCCGTGTGTATGAGACTGGAGAGTGATGACAGAGTGACGCCGAGAGCCTGATTATGAGTGATAATTATGGGATCGGGCTACATGCCGCAGCGGTTATGTTGATGATTATGATAGCGCTTGGGCTGTAGGAGCCCTTCTGGAGTCTGTAACACCCCCAGTGAGCGCATATGATATTTTTGAGGGATGGATTTCCCTGTATATCGATTTGTCCAAAGTATTGATATTAGGAGAGGGATTTCTCCACAGGGTTGGATTACCCTTTTCCTCGGTACCGAGTGACTTATAGTCAGCGATGAGTATGTTCTGGGATGGATTTCCCTGGGCCGGATGGCCATATACGGTACCGAGTGGTTGAGTGTGTATATATATATACCTAGAGATAGATTTCTCCTCAGGGTTGGATTACCCTTGTTCCTCGGTACTGGTTGACTTGCAGTCAGTGTTGTATATGTTTCTGGATGGATTTTCCTGGGCCGGATGGCCATATGGAGTACCGAGTGGTTGAGCACTTGAGAGTGGGAGCACATGGTGCATTTCATACATTCTGTGCATTAGAATGTAGAGTTAGTTGAGCTTTATATCTCACATTGTTCATATCTGTATTTATTTTACTGCTTGAGCTGTATTCTTGAACTGTTAGCATGCCTACTTTTCCTGCACATTTTATTTCTATTACCTGTTGAGGTTACGTTCGTCACTACCTATCAGTCCATAGTTTGGACTTGTTACTTACTGAGTTGGTGTACTCACGTTACCTCCTGCACCTTGTTTGCAGATCTAGGTATCTCAGGCCACGGTAGCGGCTATTGACTATTCCAGTCGCGGACTTTCATCGGAGATAGCGAGGTAGCTGCTTGGCGATCGCAGTTCCGCCTTTCTCCTTCTTTATCTCCTTTTTAGTGTACTTTGGCTACTCTCGGACTATGTTAGTCTTGTTATATTTCAGAACAGTTGTAGTATTTTCTCATGACTTAATGACACCTGAGGTCGGGTTTTTATTTCTGCATTTTGGTTTTCGCATTTATCTCTTTTACGAAATTTCAGTATGATAAAGGTTATTATCTAGTTTTTAATGAAATCTTGAATTATCTGGAATGTGTCGGCTGGCCTAGTTCCATGATAGGGGACATCATGACCGGGTTGGTTTTGGATCGTGACAAGTGACAAGAATACAGCCGCACATCACTATAACATCAACCCTATATAATAGTCATTCATTATAAAAGTCAAGTTTTTCTCACAATCGACTTTTTAAGTTATGTTTTACCTCTTTATAATAGTTTTTTTTACCTATAACAACAACATTCATATTTATAGCAGAACGCTCTTTTTAAAATTACCCCTCCATAACAGCCATATAGAATCATTAAGATTACTAATAATAATTTTATGAACATGCACACAATCTTTTCCATTAAACAAAGTTTCTATCTTGCATAAGACATAAGACTTGAAGATTTGCACATGATATCTTTTCCATTGGACAAATTTCAAAAAAATATTTAGATAAAAAATTTAACCATTAAGGTGTTAGATTATCTTCAAGGTAAGCTATTTGATACCTTTGCTGAAAATTAGGATATGAATCTTTGTCAATCAAGCGTTATATCACTAGTAAGAGAATGAAATCTACGAAAAAAGCTACAATTACAAAGTTCTTCTATCAATCTTGAAAGAATTTATTTTTCTAGGTAGCTTTAAAATGTCTGCCTTAGAGTTTAAATCTTTATACGTTTAGTTATGAATTTATTAATAATGTATTAGCTTTTTTCAATATTTAACTAGTTAAATATGCATATCTTTTGAGATTTTAAATTTGAATAATTTTCTTATCTTTTATATGTAACATTAAAATAGAAAAAAATAAATAATTTTTGGATAATTTTTTATCTATAACAGCCAAAAAAAAAGTTTAAACGTCAAATGTTGTTATAGGTGTATAACAGATATTCACTAAAAAAGCAAAAAAATATCTGAACAAACGAGGCTAGTATAGAGAGGGTTGATTGTATTTTATATTTCTTGTTCACTTGATTACTCTAATCCAACTTAACTTTCGTCAAGTTGACCTTAATTAAAATATCAAGTAAATAAGAACGGCAAGATTAGGATGTATATATAAAACTTTAGAAATGACAAGAGTGAATAGACTAATAAAGAATGAAGCATTGTGTAGAAGAAGAACAATTGACTAGCAGAAACAGACATTGGCAATAGTAAAAACGCACTAGCTAGGAGGATCCCATCACTAAATGAAATTTAGTGAAAGGTCAAATAGTTATTTAAAGTCCGAAAAGAAATGTAAGGAATATGTATGCTAATTGGGTTGTAAAGTATGTGTGAAAAGGTAAAAAGAATTTCAACCAAAATTAGCTCCAATAAACTAAAGGGAAACAAAGTGGGATCAGTATATGCCAACTTTTAACTGATGATAGCTAGCTATAGCAGGCCAGCTTATAATTCTTATAAATTTAAGGGAATGGTGCAATTTGGTTGGCTGGTGGAAGTGTATATTTAAAACCTTAAATTCCCACATTTGGAAAAAAATGAAATGTAAAGAGAAAGCTCGATAGGAACACTTTTAAACATGCATGTTGGGTTCATTTTGTCTTCATCATCATTGCTTTTGAGTTTTTGATTCATCCCAAAAAAGCACCAACTGGTTTGCCTCTAATCCCTTCATGTCACACCACTTGGGCATTACACCATCTTTTTAACATAGCAACGGTTCAATTGAACATATTGTTTTTTTCTCAAACTATGTGTATATATATAAATATAATCTTAAATGTACATATACAATTATATCATACTCTCAAAACTTATAGTCTCTAAATCCCGAATTCACCTATATTTTGACAATTAGCTCGCCCTTCCCTTCCCCCGCACAAAGAGAAATACTAGAGAATAAATTATTTAATTATCTTTCTATCAGAAAAAGAGAAAGAAAAACCAGCCATATAAAGACAAACAAACACGAAAAGTGCCGGACTCCGTATGGGAAGAAAGAAGCTGACAATTTATAAAGTCAAGATCAACGAAAACATATGCCTGAGTGAGCTCAAAGTGGGCATTTCCGACCAATATTAGGAGTTAGAGTTTGAGACTCGACAATGGCATCATCCTAGCTAGCTTATTTGTGGTTTTACTTCTTTGAATCTGTATTACATTTTACATATGTGTAAAAGTATCATATATTTCTCATATCAAGTTTCTCTTCGGAAAATTCAATCACAAATTAATATTTTTCTAGTAGTGTTCATTTCATTAAACTAGACCAAATTTCTCCTTATTTTCTCGTCATTTCATTACTCTTGACAAAATTTCTCCTTCCTCCAATTTATAAATTGGTTTTTGGTTGCTTGAGTGGATCGAGGGAGGAGGTGAGAGAGAAGACTTTGGTTGAGTGAGGAAGAAGAAAAGTATAACCTTGTTATTAATAATTAATAAATAAAAGTGAAATAGAAGTCCAAATCAACATGTAGAAATGGTGATGAAGTGAACCTAGTCACAATTAATAGTTAAAAAAAGAAAAAGAAAAAACGACAATGGCACAAATAGTGATGAATGAATCTAGTCACATTTATCACAAGTTTTGGTTTGGAGAAGGTGGGGTTAGCCCATTGTCTGTTTTGAGCAAAATAAAAGAGGTTCCAAAGCTACCTAGTTGCCTGCTATCACTACTACACTCATTTTCAGTTCCTTCATTTTATTCTATTTAATTATTACTTGCTTTTCATTTCAAGAATTTCAGGTGGGTGAAAGGAATGGAAACATAAAATAACTCAAAAAGAAAAAAGAAAAAAGGAAAGGTGAAAACTGAAAAGGAAAGGACAAAAATAGCTGGAGTTGGATTGTCTCCTCTTGTCTTTGTAGACGAATAGGAAATTGGCAATGGAAGGGATTTTGCTTTTCCCAAAAAATGGGACCCACTTGGTTTGCCATTCATCACTTCTAAGGAACTTTTTGTATTTTCTGAATGGAAGCATAAAAGATGATGAGATGATTTTGAGCGGGATGTTGAGAGTGGCATCTAACTAGTTGACGTTGACAAATGCTTAGGAAAAACCATCCGTTCATGAAACACTGGATTTTTTGCTATTTGTAAGGCAGCTTGGCAACCACGGAATACTGGTATTGGTAATTGTAATGGAACAGTCAACTCTTGAAGCAATTGAGACAACCAGACCAGTTCTTCCACCATTTGTCGTGCTGATCGCTTCTGCTGAAGACAGGGATACAGTCGATTGCTTCTTGGATTTCCAGCTGATGGGGGTGCTCCCAAGTAGTATAACGGATCCACTTATTGACCTTCTAGACTCGGGGCAAGCTGCCCAATCTGAGTCGCAAAAAGCTTTAACTGTGTAGTCTCTTGTGCGGGAGAAAAAGAGCCCTAAACTGGGATCCCCTTTTAGATATCTTAGAAAATGAAAGGCGGCTTTCAAATGTGTGTCTCTTGGGCTTTGCATATACTGGCTTAGATGTTGTACACTGTAGGCAATATCAAGTCTGGTGTTAGTAAGAAAATTCAGTTTCCCTATCAATTTTCTGTAGTGAGATGGATCTTCTAGTAAGACCCTATCATCTGCTCTAAGTTTGGTTGAAGAGTCAAGAGGTGAGGACATTGATAACTAGGGATTTTGATGTGTTTCATGCTCCTTCTTGCGTACGCTTTGATTACAAATTCTTACAAAATAGTCCCAAAAGGCTCATAAGTTGTGCTTGATTGCAGGTTTGATCAACAAAGTGACGAGATGTCAAAGATCGGCTCAAAAGGAGTGAAACCTGCACAAGTACCAAAGACAAGACAAAACTCAGGAGAAACAGACCTAGTGCGTCCACAATACACTTTGTGCGGTCCGCACTAGGGAGATTCAGAGAGATAGAGTTTCAGTCATCAAGTCAGTGCGGCCGCAGAAGGTTTTGTGCGGTCCGCACTGAGGCACCGCGGCCGCACTATCATTTTGTGCGGTCCGCGGAAGCAAACTTTAGAGAGATGCCAAGTGCTAAGGATCAAGCCTGTGCGGTCCGCGGTCGTGTTTGTGCGGACCGCGCTAGTTGCCTCCGCGACTGCAGTCCATTCTGTGCGGTCCACGGAGCCAGAGTTCAAAGAGCCCAGATTTCAAGTCCAAGAGCCTAGTGCGACCGCAGTCCATTTTGTGCGGCCCGCACTGACCCCGCAGGGGTATTTTTGTTCAGTTTTTCCAGCTTAGTATAAATAGAACCTTTTTCCATTTTTAGGGTATCAGATATTTTAGCACTATAGCTGCGCTCGTGAGAAGACCTTTCTTAGCTATTTTTGGCATCTTTATGTAGTTTTAATCATTGGAACTTTGTATTTACTTTAGTAATTAATTAATATGTCTTTCTCTTCATCTATTTCTCTGATTTTCTCTTCAAGCATGAGTAGCTAGACTCATTAGCTAGGGTTGTGGCTCAACCCTAGTGTGGGTAATTGATGGGTGTTGTAATTTAAGGTTAGATTGATTATGGGTGTTTGTTATTTGGGTCAATTTTATTGTTTAATTTATGAATTAGTGGTTGCAAACACTAGTTTGTGCTTAGTAGACTTGGGATCTTCTTGAGAAAAAGAGCCCAAGTCTCCAAAATTGATTAAACAAAAGGAATTGGGATGGACTCAAGAGATTTGATAGTCCCAATTAAAGCGTTAAACCTCGAGAGAGTAATTACCCGACTTGAACCCTAGTTGCTTGGGCAATTATGCATACCCAATTGGTCTCGAGAGAGTCAATTGGGCAAAATCACTCTTTCTATCGAGAGGTGTAGAGTAGGTAGTATTGAGCAACGATTATAACATATTTCCTCAATCATGTCAATCATGCCTTAGATGCAATTACTCGTCAATTAGCCACCTAGGTGAATGTCACTACCCTAGTGCCTTTTAAACCATTAGATACAACTTGTAGCAATTTATCTCTTAGCTTAATCTAGTTGCATTTTCAATTAGCAGTTTGATCATAGTAGAATATAAAGAAAACCCCCAAAAATTATGAGAAGATCAATTAAGAACACACACGCAATCCTAAGCTAGATAGATACCCGACTCCAATCCTAGCTCTCTGTGGATTCGATCCCGACCCACAAATCCGATAAAAGCTATTGCGACCCTCTCTCGCTACTTTTTAGTGGTGCGGAGTTGGCAGCGATCAACTTTTTGGCGCCGTTGCCGGGGAGCTAACGGTTTTGGCTATCTATTTAGTTAGTTTTGTGTGTTGTTCTTCTTTTCTTCTTTGTTACTAATTTGTGTATGTGATTACTATAGGTACAAAAATGGCTTTAAATACAAATGACCCTCTTGAAAATGTGCTTGCTGGGGAGGAGGTTAAGGATATTGGAGACGATGAGGTGCCTCTTGTACCTCCCGGACCACGACGAGGCCACCAGGCCAATGCTAATGACAACGTTCCAGACCCTCCTCCGCCACCTCCAAGAGCGGTTCCTCGGGTGCTACCGAACCAAGGCTATGCAAGTGCTATTGTACCTCCCAGAATCCAGGCAGGCAATTTTTAGATAACCAATGTGATGTTGACTTTACTTGAGCAGCGTGGGTATTTCACGGGCGCTGCGGATCAAAATGCCTACAAACATCTAAAGGGTTCGTGGATACATGTTGGGGTAGCAAGCAGACGAATGTGTCCGAAGATGCTCTTAGGTTGAGACTTCTCCCATTCTCACTTCGGGGAAAGGCATTGGATTGGCTAGAGAGACTCCCCAACCATTCCATCACAACTTGGGATGAGTTGGCGGATAAGTTTATTGCTAAACTTTTCTCACCCGGGCACATGGCGGCACTTCGAGATGAGATATTGGCCTTCAAACAAGAACCTACGGAACCTTTGCATGATATTTGGGAGCGGTTTAGAACAATGGTGAAGGAATGCCCCAATAATGATATGACGGAGGCGATGATACAACAAACCTTCTATCGGGGCATCAATACTACAAATCAATGCATAGTCAACCAATTGGCTGGGGGTAATTTCATGAAGTTGACTTATGACCAAGCTTGTGAGATTCTTGATGAGATGGTGGATACATCCTCCGCATGGCAAAGTAGGGCCAATGTTCCTCAAGGTGACCCTACGGTTATTCATTTGCACAAGGAACTACATGACCATGGACAGGTTATAGCGTAGTAGACAACTACTATGAACCAATTGGCTAAGGCACAGTTGCAACAAGTCCAAAATCCTTGCCAAGTGAATACCATAGAGGGTGTGAGTATGCTTACCAACAAGAGGAGGCAAAGAAGGCAACAAAACCAAGGGAATTCCGAGCAATTTGATGATGAGTGTGATGGGTTTCAGAATGATGGCTATTGTCACACCTCCTTTTTTACACATCTACCCCGAAGGATAAATGTATAAGGGAGTTTTTCCATTTAAAGTGACATTATTCGAAATGGGATTATTTATTTATTTAGAGTCGCCACTTGGGATAGGATTGGCTTTTGGTGTCCCAAGTCACCGGTTTAACTTGATCCCAAATCGAGGAAAATTTCGACTTCCCAGTTGGAGTCTGCGAACCAGAAATTCTGTGTAAGGAATTTTGTTGACCCGAGGGAAGGTGTTAGGCACCCCCGGATCCCGTGGTTCTAGCACGGTCGCTTAAATTATCATAAATGGCTAAAATCTGGTTTTTATACATATTTAAACCTATAGTGCAATTTTAAGATTATTTACCGCTTTTAGTTTATTTTGTTTTTACGAAAGTGAACGCCGTTTAAGAGCGTGTTTTGGGATCACGTCACATGAAATGCACCCGGATCCTAAACACCTCTTATTCAACGTTTTGGGATTTGGATTTGGGTTGCATGAAATGCGCACCCGAGTTTAGGAAAGTAAAATTATTAAAAGCGTGCCTAAAGTGGCTAGCGTTGTTAACTTTGCGAGGGCCATGGAAATTTGCTAAATGGCACGCCTCGAGTTTAAGTATTTAAGGTATACACATTTAAAGAGGGCCACGCAATTTATTGAATTTTTATTTGGCGAGGCGCACCTCGTTTTTATTTTAAAGGCCAACCTAAAGGAACTACGATTTTCTATTAAAAAGTGTCTCTAAGGATCGAATTAATTAACTAATTAACCTTTAAGGAATTCGGGTCTCAAACTCAAATCCACACTTAAACAAGAGGGGAACCCTTAATTCAAGTGTGCTACTTAGCTTGGAAGGCCCCAAACTACACTATGGAATTTAACCAATAATTTAATAACATACAAAACTTTCAAAGTCCTTAACAGATTGGGCCTGATGACTGGCCCAGATATGGGGCAATCTAGTCATACCGCTGGACATACCATATTCAAACTTTAGGCCCAGATGAGCCTGAGCTGGGCCTAATTTCCAAGTGACAAAACTATTTGCTGGGCTCCAGAACAAGCCCAACTTAACAACTGATTTTATGTGAGTTTTGCAGCATTGACTTTGATCACAACTGGACTTGAACAGATCCGACTGGTACATATTTTAATTTGTTTGTATATTAATAACTCAGAATTTCGAAAAACCTCAAATTTAGTTAATACTTTTCCAAAAATAAAATCAGCCACGGTCTAGGAAACTAGAAGTAATTCTGGTGTTCGCTTCTGATTTCAACAAATAATATGACGAACATGTTTTATTCAAATCATGATAATATATTCTGATACCTTTAGTAAACTAAACTATACTATCAAGGCACTATTATACTCTAAGCTTAGATTTCGAGTATGATAATAAACCAAAACTAATTAAGTCTAACATTATTCAACAGGACAGCCATATAATTGTATGAAAATTCAGCAGTCCAGTACAGTCCATATAGTCCTAATTAATACAAATAAGTACTTGTTCAAACGAGTATCACACAAGCATTTCTTCATCATTTAATTTAAACAAGTCGTTCGTACATATTGATTCAAATCTCCAGATCACTTGAGGCAATAAAATGTACCTGGTAATTGCAAATAAGAAAAGGGAAAGATTAGCAGCAGTAACAACTTCAGCAGCAGCTCAGGAAACCAGTTTAAAATCTCCACAACACTCCAGCACAGACCCAACAACTCAGAATGAAATAGAGAGCCAATAGAGTTCACAGATTAACCCAAACAGCACCAACAGCTAAAAATGACCCAGGACTGCATCCAGTGAACATCAACGAATCAACTTGGTCTAAGTAAATCTCATGCACACATGACTCGAAAAGCTTGGTGAATATCCAAAGTGAGCATACACAGTGATTCAGGTTACTTCTTATTCTAACAAGCTAGGAAGTGG
>NC_031998.1:39040506-39042164 GCF_001879085.1 Nicotiana attenuata
ATTAATGATGGGGAGGTCATGGAGACTGTGGGGTGTAAATTTGGGCCGGTTTGGACAGGTTCATGTTTGGCTCGAATCTTCAAATGAAGATTCGAGAAGTTCCAGAAAGATTCGAGCCAAACGGTTTAAGGATTTGGGTTGGGGGTGGTTAGAAGGTCTTAGGGTGTTAATTTGGCGGCCATCGGAGAAGGTGAGGTTTTCCGGCCAACCTTCCATTTAAGATTCGAAGAGTTGGGGCCTGATTCGAGGGGAGCTATGGTGATGGTTGGAAAGGGGAGGTCGAGGTGAGTTTGTGGTGTAAAAATGGCGGAGTTTGGCCTACCGGAACCGCCGTAAGGCGATTTTCGGTAGGCGGAGTCGCGGTAGTCATGGGCGGAGGGTTCAGGGTCGTCTCTGAGAGAGACGATGGCTAGGGGGGGGGGGGTATATTCAGACACTTATATATTAAATGTCGTAGGCTTCAGGACCGTCCGATCAAGGAACCTCGACGGCCCTGATTGAACAAGACCAAACGACGTCGTTTCAGGGGATCTGGGGACTGGACCGGGTGAGACTGGGCCAAATTTGAACGGGTTGGTGCCTACTTTATTTGGGCTCAGCCATTTGGGCCCAATTTTGGCAGCCTTCTTTGCCTTTTCTTTTGTATTTTATTTTTGTATTTTTTTTGTATTTTTGTATTTATTTATTTTTCTTAATTTTATAAAAAATGCTAAAACAAAACAAAGACTCAATTAAACTATTTAAACTCCTAAAATTACTTAAAACTCTATTTAGAAATAAAACGCAACAATTAACAATTAAGAGTGCAACAAGACTATTTTTTTGCAATTTTTCTTTAAACTTTATTCTAAATCTAATTAATACCTAATTAATACTAAAATTGTGAAATTAAATCCCTAAATGCATGTGCATATTTTTCTGTATTTTCATATGAAAAATGCAACCAATTAACACAAAAATTTAACAAAAAATCACAAAAAATTGTAAAATAATAAGGAAATCAATTATTTGAAACTTTTGGAATTAATTTGCTTAGGGCAAAAATCACGTGCTCACAGCTGCCCCTCTTTGCTCGGAAACATGAAGAGTTTTCGGGCAAAGATAAAGTGAGCAATATGAGGGATTTTTGCCCGTTTGAAACTCCATGAGAAGCATTTTTTTTTTGAAAGAGTTTGACCGAACCTTGCTTCAGAGGTTGCCTACATATCCTTGGTTGTAAAGGAATCAGGTCAGTGTAGTTCTGGAATTTTCGGTAGCTGGGACTACCAGGAGCTGTGATTTCACTGCTGTTGCTGCTGCTACTGCTTGCTGACCTCCTTATTACACCAAAAGAAAATCAAAGCTAAGCTAGCTATGCCTATCAACTATGAGTTACAAGATTCCTATCTATAATTCTCTTGAAACTTGATCTTGAGTCTTAGCTGATTTTGTTGTGGACTTCGATCTGAATCTTGATGCTCGCAATTTGGAAAATGATCGAGGAAAATAACCTTCAGTTAAGCAAAATTGCTAGGCTCTGTTGTCTCCTCAAAACCGGACAAATCGACCTTGAGGACTGCTCCTTTGTCCAGCTTACCTAAGATGAAGAAAAATACTCCAAAATAAGAAATCTTCTTATTTAAGTTGAACTACACTTTAACTCTACATCAAACGAGGTA
>NC_031998.1:39042264-39061501 GCF_001879085.1 Nicotiana attenuata
CAACTGAGTTTTCAATTCACAAAGAGCTCTAGTACCACAAAAGCGCTTTTGAAACTGTTACCGGACAGCAGCCGCTACTCCCACACACTGTGAATGCACCAAACATAGCTAAATCTCCTCGAGCTACCAGCTTCTCAAAAGAGTGGAGGCGGAATTTGGAGATAGTGCGGAGCTATCTTGTCAAAGCCCAAAAGCGGATGAAGAGGCATGCTGATCAGAATCGTCGCTTTGTTGAATATCAAGTAGGAGACAAAGTGATGGTCAAAATTCCAAAGCGGTACTTATTTGCAGGGGTCCATGACCCTCGCCTAGTGCAAAAATACATTGGACCCTTGTCCATTGAGAAGCGTATTGGGAAGGTTGCATACCGGGTGGATACCCCAGCTTGGTGGAAAATTCATCCTGTCTTCCATGTCAGTCTCCTAAAACCTTTTCGGGAAGACACGGAGGATCCTTCAAGGAGCTAGCTCACAATACCCAGTATTCGAGGTCCCAATTCAACCGGGAAAAGGCGTGTTGAAGCTATCCTTGATGACAGAGTGATTCATGCCTCAAGGAAAGATCACCAAGAATTTTTGGTGAAATGGCAGGACCAAGATGCAGAAGAGAATACTTGGGAGAGGGGAACAAACCTCAAAGCCTACAAGAGCCTCATTGAAGATTATTTTGCAAGGAAGGCGCCGAGGACGTCGCCAACTCAGGTGGGGGAGAATGTCATGGGCGGCTTTCCAGCCATGCCCCATGACCCCTTGGGCGCGTCCCGTGGCGTCCTAGCGAACCTCTCAATGCCTAGCGCCACGGACGGCCCCGTGGTCTTGGCCCCGCCAAGTGACAAGCGCGAAGGTGCCTCTGTCGCCCCACCGATATCCCTCGCGAGCGTCATGCCGCAGGCAGAAGCCAACAGCGCCACGCGCGCAGACCGTGATGCCAAAGACACTGCTGCTGACAATGGACCTACTGCTGCCTTATAGAAAACTAAGTCATTTTCATTGTAAATATAGAGTAGTTTATTTCATGCACTTCCATTATGTTTCTCTAGCTTAATTAGGTCTACTCCTGTAACTTTGGATTATTTTTCTTAAGTACTATTAGGGGGGATCAAGCAATCAAAACTTTCTTGCAAGCAAGCAATTCTCTGTACCGGTGTCTCTCCCCCTCGACACCGCGTTGCTTTTCTGTAATAGCTTTCATTAATGCAATCAAGCTTTCTTTCATTCTGAATTCTCATTTCTGTTCTCTCAATTGCTCTTGATATTGGTTTTCCCGTACGGCACTGACAATCTCGTCTAGCGTACGGAGGGGACCTCAGTTGGCGGACAGCAACTGCACTGACATCAGTTGCCTAGCCGTACGTCGCCCTTCCAAGGAATCTCAGGAAGGCGCCGCGTATCAGTACACATAGATACATGCTCAAACAGCAAATTAAGAATTTATCGGGGAACATCTATCCAAATAAAAGCCAATTCTCTTTTAATGATTCAAGAAAATGTAGTTTAATCCTCTTAGAAATTCATTTACCAATTCGATAGGGTTTAAGAAATTCAATTGTCAATAAGATCACAGATATTCCAAGTATAGCATGTTTTTTAGGTCCTAGACTACCCAGACTTACACATATTAGTAGCTACGCACGGAATCTCGTCACCTCGTGCGTACGTAGCCCCCACAAATAGGAGCACATAACCAATTATTTCACCTATGGGGATAATTCCCTCTTACAAGTTAGAAAGGAGACTCACCTCGCACCGAAGATCCATAACCGGCATTCCACGCCCTTCCGAAGACTCGAATCGATGCTAAATGCTCCAAAGCTAGCCAATAATTTTGCAAATCCATTAATATATGCTCAATTACTCATTACAAACCAATTTGTAACAATTTCTAACCCCATCGAAAAGTTGACAAAAATGCCCTCGGGCCCACGTGCCCGGATTCCGAAATTTTTCGAAGAACAAGTTTACCCATAACTCCACGAACTCAAATATATAATTTACTCTCAATTTCATACCCAAAATCGTGGTCAAATTCTAAGAATATCAATTTTCTAGGTTTTTCTCAAACCCCCAAATTTCTACTAATTTACATGCTAAAATCCATATATAATCGATATATTTAACTCAGGATAGGTGGGATTAGCTTACCTTGTCGTTGATGATGAAAAANCCTACTTGAAGCTCTCCAAAATCGTCCACACCCAATGAAAAATGGGGGAAAAATGACCAACCCCCGATTTTAAAAGAGCTTACTGCCTCCAGCACTTCCGCACCTACGGTCCCTTGACCGCTTCTGCGGTTCCGCAGGTGCGGCCCTTCTACCGCTCCTGCGGTTTCACACCAGGCCCTCCTTTCTGCTTCTGCAAGTCGACCACCGCAGGTGCGGTCCTGCTTCTGCGGCTGCATGACCGCATTTGCGGTCCCTTCACTTCTGGTCCAAAACCGCATCTGCGGCTCCTCTGGCCGCTTCTGTGGCTCCGCACCTGCGGCCCAAGTCTCGCAGGTGCGGTTATAGCAGCAACCAGCAACTTCAGCCTTTCAAAAATTTCATTTTCGATCCGTTAACCACCCGGAATCCATCCGAGGCCCCCCGGACCCCAACCAATCATACCAACCAGTCCCAAAACACATTACGGACTTGCTCGAGGCCTCAAATCATATCAAACAACGCTAAAATCACGAATCGACCTCCAATCCAAGCTTTATGAAATTTAGAACTTCGAACTTCTACTTTCGATGTTTAAACCTAGCAAATCACGTCCGATTGACCTCTAATTTTGCTGACAAGTCATATTCGACATTACGGACCTACTCCAACTTTCGGAATCGAATTCCGACCCCGATATCAAAAAGTCTACCTCCGGTCAAACTTCTCAAAAACCTTCAAATTTCTATCCTTAGCCAAATGGCTCCAAAATGCTCCACGGACATCCGAATTCACTTCCGATCGCGCTCCCCATTCCAGAATCACCATATGGAGCTACTCCCTGACTCGGAATCCCAAACGGACATCGATAACACTGAAATGTACTTCAACCCAAACTTATGAAATTTCTTCCAAAATGCTAACTTCCACAATAGGTGCCAAAATGCTCCCGGGTCACCCAAAACCCGATCCGGGCATATGCCCAAGTCCGAAATCATCATACGAACCTACTGGAACCTTCAGATCCCGATTCCGAGGTCGTTTACTTTGAAATCCAATCCTAGTTAATTCTCTCAACTTAAAGCTTCCGAATGAGAATTTCCTCTCCAAGTCAACTCCGAACTTCCCGAAATTTAATTCCGACCACGCGCACAAGTCATAATACCTGAAATGAAGCTGTTCATGGCCTCAAACTGCTGAACGGCGCGCTAGAGCTAAAAATGACCGGTCGGGTCGTTACAGGTAAATACAAGGTGCATAAGGTGTAACGAACCCACCATTAGCTACGGGATCCTTCAAAGTCTTCTCCCATTTATACTTTTCTTTGTAAAAAGTAAATATTCACGTGGAAGCATTTTCAAAATAGTATAGAGCATTTCAATTCTTATCAAATCATGTAATCCAAATTTCCGTAACGGTAATCATATCTCAAGTGACGGTAAAACATGTCTAATAACAGTGAGAACCTTTTAAATAACTGTAAACATCTCAAGTAAACTATTCAGTACCATATCAAGTAAAGGACTTGTCCCACATCCAATTTCAAACATTCTCTAACACCCTTTATTTTCAAAATATAGTATAAACCATGCAGGTTATGAAAATAAAAATTGTGATAAGATTACTACTCACCTCTCGAAGCCAACTAACCAAAGCTCGACTGCTTATCGTTCCACTTGCTCATTTCGTATGCAATCTATAAATCAATATAATTTTAGTATTACCATCTGATGAAAGATCTCCCTCCAAGCCGTACATACGACTTTCATCGAATACGGCTTTCCGCAGAATTCTATATGTATCTATGAGATCGAGTATGGAATTCTGTTTACTCACTTTAAATTGAGTATCCGTTTCCCTCCCTTTCCTGCTAGGATTGGAAATCCTGTATTTACTATATCCATACGATTGAGTCCTTGGGTTTCCGAAATAGTGTAAAAAGAAGTGCTTCGAATCATTGCTATTGACTCGGACCTNACCTTACTTCAACTTCTTTACTAAGTATACCGAAAACTTGCAGTTAAATAGTAACACTGAGTTTACTTTTTCATATCTTCCTAATGAATATAGGACTACAAATAGAAGACTTTTTACTTGTAGCATAATTTCAGTAACCCATGACTAATTCATTACTTAGCATATCTTGAATAGAAAAATCTGATTCTTGTTCATGGGTTCCTCATATCCAAGAAAATTGATATTTCTAAGTCCAAATTATTGGTATTATCCTTTAATTCAACACATGACAATGTGTATGAAGTTATGTCAGTGGAATAAAATAATAAGAATACTTTGTTACCTATTTTCCAAAGCTTGGTTCCAACCTCCTTCTTCTTCTTCTTCTCCTTTGTTTCTTCCTCTGCGCCTTCTTCTTTTTTTTTTTTACTTTTTTCTATTGCCTTGAATGCTTCTGTTGAAGCTTAATAACTTCTAAGCCTAGGCTTTTGCCTTTTGTGCCTCCCGTAATGGGCTTTGGCCCTAATTCCCCTTTTTTGGTTTTTTTTAATTAGTTTGCTAAAATGACCATTATGCCCTTTTTAAAAAAAATTACGAGATATTACATAGATATACTAATCGAACAATTTGAGGCGTATTTAGGAGAAAATGGTGGTAGATCAGGGTTGAGGGAAAGACGATAATTATAGGGTGAAGTTTTGAGGTTTTTTGGAGGTGGTGCCGCCACCAAGAGACAATTTTCGGTGGCGGCTCTGCAGAGAATGAGAGAGATGAGGTAGATGGTGGAATGAGAGGGTTCTCCAGGGTTTGGGGATTGGGTTCGGATAGTTATAAGGGGAAATGTTGATCAGTTCTTGGTCGTAGGATGAGGCACGATGACTGGCCAGGATTGACTGGGGCAAAATGGCATCATTTGGCTATTAGTAGAGACTGGACCTGGTCTGGGAATTGGGCTTTGGGCAGATTGGGTATTTAAAATGACTGTGCCACGAATTCATTTAGCCCATTCGACTTATAAGACTCAGCAGCCCACAAGTCTTTGTTCTTTGCTTTAATTCAAATCTTACCAATTAATTAAACACTTTAACTTGAAATAATCTTTGCACAATTAATCAGTGTTGCCATTGAATCGATGAAGATGTCTTTTTTTGATGTTATTCGAAAGAAGGGGTAAATTGTGCAGCTAGTTAGCTTAGTCTCTGGAAAAAACCAACTATAACATGAGCAACATTTAAAGTAATCAATGAATATGCTCCTAAATAATTTCTTATAGACTCAAAATGTCATTAGGTTAGATGCGAAAATTGGTCTGTGCTTGTCCACCATATCAAAAAATCTTGCAATGTAAAGACTTAATCCATGATCATGAAGCAATGATGTCTCCAATAGTATAATTAGCCAACGAGCAAAGTGCCTCTGAAATCATTTAGCATCGATCGTAAACCAGCTACAAAATATTTAAGCAAAAAAGTTTTAAGAAATTGTATATAGGAAAAAAGTTGAAATATTTATCATAAATTAAGCACACATACATCCAGATCTCGTCATATTTGAAATTGTACTAAAGTATATTCCTATCACTTCTATACATCACCATATGCTCTAGATTTTCATGGGGGAAAAAATAGTAGTGAATATGCTGGAGACTTGAAACTATTTGCTTAAATAATTTAAAAACAACAATTAAGCTTTATGTTACTATTTAAAAGAAAAAGAAAACATGTGAGAACCCTTTGAAAAGTTAGACGAAATTGTTCTGGAAATGGTTACTCCTATCATGCTTAGCCCTAATCATTGTCTCAACCGCGCCTCGGGCAATTGGAAACTCAAATGCCGAGCTCCCTGCATTTTCTGGCAATTTCCACAACATAACTGTAAAGCGGTAAAACATCACTTGGGGCGAGAGCAGTTCAGAACTCTTGCTGATGAGGTCGGAAAACTATAGAGCAACGTAGATTTAATCGAATCTCTAATCGGAGAAGCTAAATATTGGGTTAAGGTCCAATTCGGGGTAGTTATGGAGAAATTATGCTAAGAGAGGAGGAGGAAGTGGTTATCTCCATTCTTTCTCTGGAAGTGTAGGGCAAGTTCAGAAGAGCTACCATTTTTAACTTGTTCTTATCAGACTATTGTAGATCATGGTAGTGGATTTGCGGCACATCATCCAGCCCGATTGGGACTTGCACTTCCAATCAAATAAACGTATTTTGCAATAAAGTGATAAAAAAAACTTATTTGACTTTTAAAATAGTACTCCCTTTGTTTTAATTTATGTGGCTTGATTCAGAGTACGAGGGTCAAATTTCTTGATTTTGACTATAAAATTAGACATTGATTTTTACAAGTTTTTTAAAATAAAATTCACATATTTAGACACTAGATTCAAAGTACTATAAGTCATAATAATTTATATTTCAAAGTACTTATAAAATATTTAAAAAAATTATGGTCAAAGATGAATCTCATAGACTCCCCAAATAATAACTAAGATATGAAACAGATGGAGTAATAGATTCATATAAATTAAAATGGAGGAAGCATAAGATAAAAAGTGAAGTGCATGACAAATATCCAAATTAGCTATTTGTGTCAATACATTACCTTGGTTCTTGTTGTGAAAAACTTTATTAACACATATAAAAATTTGAGTGGTTTAATTCAAAGTCCTAAAATATTAGATAAAGTTCTACTGTTGAAAACTTAAAAACTTAAAATAACAAAACTTTAAAGGGAGATTTATTACATTCATTATGTCATGACAATACTTTAAATACTATAGCTCTTTGTATTAATAGAAAAAGGTCATTATAACGACTCGACTGGTCGTTTTGAACATTTACACTTCGCGCGGTAGTTTTATGGGCATGAGTAGCATCCGTATGATGTGTTATGACTTGTGTGAACCGTCGGTTTTGGTTTTCAGGTTATTCGAAATTGATTTGGAAAAATAATTCTCAACTAAGAAGCTTTAAATTGAAGGAGTTGACAAAGTTTGAATTTTTAGTATTTGACCTCGGATTGGAGTTTTGATGATTCCGTTAGCTCCATTGGGCGATTTGGGACTTAGGAGCGTATCCGGAATGTGTTTAGAGGTCCGTAGTTGAATTTGGCTTGAAATGGCGAAAAGTTAAATTTTTGAAAAGTTTGATCGGGAGTGGACTTTTTTATATCGGATTCAGATTGTGGTTCCAGGAATTGAAATAGCTTCGTTATGTCATTTCGGACTTGTATGCAAAATTTGGGTTCATTCCGGGTTGGTTTACTATGTTTCGGCACGAGTTATGGAAGTTGAAAAGTTCAAAGTTCATTAAGCTCGATTTGAGGTGCGATTCGTTGTTTCGATGTTGTTATGTGTGATTTGAGGCCTCGAGTAAGTCCGTGTTATGTTATGGGACTTGTTGTTATGTTTGGACGGAGTCCCGAGGGGCTCGGGTGAGTTTCGGACTATGTACCATGTTGTTATTGCTGGTTTCTGTTGTTACCTGATGCTTCTGGTGCTCTTCGCGATCGCGAAGGTCCAGCCGCGATCGCGAAGTGTAACTTGGTCTGCTGCAAATTTGTTCTTCGCGGACGCAATATAACAAACTCGTTCACGAAAGGTAAGCTGATTGGGTTCCGCGTTCGCGATAGGGTGTCGCATTCGCATAGAGCTGAAGTTGAGGAGCTGGAGGAAATGTCTTTGCGTTCGTGAAGTAGCAGCCGCGTTCACGAAGGGTTGGTCCTGTTGTGCATCGCGTTCGCAAGGACTATGCCGCGAACACGTAGAGTCTTTTTGTGCTGTGTGATTTTGTTCATCACGAACGCGATGGATTTTTCGCATTCGCGTAAGAGGATGCCTGGGCAGAAGTATAAATTACTCTATTTCGAGTGTTTCGGTCATTTTTACATTTTTGGAGCTATGGAGCTATGGAGCTCGGATTGAATGAATTGGGGTAAGTGTTCTCTACTCGGTTTCTGTTATATTTCGTGAATCTATCTTTATTTTGGTAATTGGATGGTAAATTTTAAAGAGGAAATCCAGTGTTTTAGCCTAAAGTTTCATAATATTAATATCTGAATTTTGAACATCGATTCGGAGTCGCATTTGAGTGAAACTAGTATAGTTGGGCTCGTAATTGAATGGGTTGTCGGATTTTGTAAGTTTATCGGGTTCCAAGGCACGGGCCTAGGTGTGACTTTTGGCTTGGGTTTTGATTAAGGATTCGATCTTTATCATTTTGGAATTGTTTCCTTGGGTTTTATTTGATGTATTTGAGTTGCTTTTGGCTAGTTTTGATCCATTCGAAGGTTGGTACGCGCGGGATGGCATTCTTGGAGCATCGCTTGGCTTGCTCGGTATTGGAATTTGCTTGTTCGAGGTAAGTAACATTTCTAAACTTAGTGTTGAGGGTAAGAAATTCCGAATTGCGTGTTATGCGATTAGTGTTGAGGTGACGCACATGCTAAGTGACGGGCGTGTGCGCGTGCACCGTGTAAGTTGTGACTTCGTTATTTCTGTGGTACTGTGTAGTTACCTGATCTTACTTGTAACCATGAAATTCCTACATACTTATTGAGTTGTGATACATGTTAGAAACCATGCCTAGGCTATATGCTTATCCTGTTGGGACCCCGGCGGAGTCCAATAAGGATAAGCTTCTTCAATAAACTTATTTACAGCGGAGTACTAAATGGACATCCATAGTATAATATTTTTATAACAATTTTTACATTTTACTAAATAGTAACAATTTTAGAGAAGTTATATTGAATTTCAATTTGGATGATTACTCGTGTTAAATGTGTTCCTAATTAGAGATTCTTAAATTAGTTGTTCTCGTTACCTTGATCTGATCACCTTTGAGCAAAATATTAATTGTGACGACCCAAAGGGCCATCACCTATATTCCTACTCACTCTGTATTTCTGAGGCCGTGAAAACCTCACTTGGGGGTTGCCTCGAGTTTGTGTCCGCAGTCCGGGCGCGTAGCCGGAACGTTTAAATACGAATTTGTGAGAAAAATAATAAAATTTTGATGTTTTAATTGATTAAGTTTGACTTCGGTCAACGTTTTGGGCAAACGGACCCGGACTCGTGATTCGACAGTCCTGGAGGGTCCGTAGGAAAATATGAGACTTGGGGGTGTGCCCGGAATCAAATTCTGAGGTCCCGAGTCCGAGGAATGAATTTTTACGTGAAATCATTTTCTGAAAATAATTAAAGAATTGGAAAGTGTTATTTGTTTAGAAGACTGTGCTGTTGGGCTCGTATTTTGGTTCCGACGCCCGGCACAAGTCTTAAATATGAGTTAAGCAATTGTTGTGAAGTTTGGTTAGATTTGGACGTCATTTGACGTGTTTTGAGCTAGAAGCAGTAAAAATTGATGTTTCATGGAAATTGGAAGGAAATCATGGGTCTTGAGGCCTAATTCGATGTTGTTTTGGCGATTTGATCGCACAGATGAGTCCGTAGGATGTTTTTGGAGTTATGTGCATATTTGGTTTGGAGCCCCAAGGGCTCGGGTGAGTTTTGAGTGGGTCCCGGGAGGGTCTTAGACTTAAAAGTATCAGAAATTTGCAGGTCCAGGTGTTGCAGACCCCCAGCGTGGCCGCGGTCATTTCCGCGCGGGCCGCGCTGGAAGCCGCGCGGCCGCGGTGCATTTCTGCGCGGTCCGCGTGGCTAGGTTCAGAGGGCCAATGAATTCTAGGTCGACCAGCGCGGCCGCGCACCAAATCAGTGCGGTCCGCGCTGGGAGATTCAGAGAGTGGGTCTTGGGTCCATTCAACTAGCGCGGTCGCGCACCAAATCAGTGCGGTCTGCACTGGGTAGGTTCAGAGAGTCATTTTTTCTTCCCTTCCTCGGCGCGGCCGCGGTGCATTTTTGTGCGGTCCGCGCCAGCCTTCAGCAAAGTATATAATGTCGGGATTTTCAATCTTTTTTTCACTTTTTCAAAACCCAAAACATAAGTGGCGATTTTCCAAACGATTCTTCTTTTTCAAAACGATTGGTAAGTGATTTCTAACTGATTTTCTATACTCCTTAACATCCTTAAACATAATTTCAACTTCAAACCAAGGATTTTAATGAGAGAATTTGGGAATTTAGGGTAGAACTAGGGTTCCTAAATTTGGGGGTTTTGGACCTCAATTTGAAGTCCGATTCCAAAATAACTTACATATTTGAGTTTATGGGGGAATGGGTAATCGGGTTTTCGTTCGAACCTCGGGTTTTGACCACGTGGGCCCGGGGGCATTTTGGGAAATTTTGAGTAAAAATTTGGGAAATTCACTTTTCATGCATTCAAATTTATTAGATTAGCCTTTGTTGATACACTCAAGTAATTTGTGACTAGATTCGAGCGGTTTGGTGGTGAATTCGAAGGGTAAAGCTATACTAGGGATTGAGTTGAGTTTGGAGCATTTGAGGTAAGTGTTTGATCTAACTTTGGCTTGAAGGAATAGGATTAGAGTGTTATTATTTGCTAATTGCTAAATGATCGAGTACGGTGTATAGGCATGGTGACGAGTATCTATACACCGGTGTCTAGCATGACCGTGGGTCCTTGTATGTACTTATCCTGATATTGTTATGACTCTTCCATGTTAATTGATGAATTCTATGCAATGTGAAGAGTATGAGGACTAAATATGAATTGTAAATTCTTTGGAGCGTTGGCTCGAACGATAATAAGACTATTGAGTAAGAAATGAAAGAAATAGGAAGTGATGTGATTAATCCCTTGCTGGGATGGTTTGAGTATATTGATTATCTCCCTTGCCGGGATGTGAAAGTATTGTTGTTGCTCCCTTGCCGGGATTTAGCTGTTAATTGTGTAATTCCCTTGTCGGGACATTTCTTATTATTTGTTCATCCCCTCGCCCCGTTTGGTTGTGATTACCGTTTGGGTGAGGAAGAGTGATAATGCACGAAGGGTCATTCCGTGCCATGTTTTGATTATATTTGCACGAAGGGTCATTCCGTGCCATGCTTGATTATATTTGCACGAAGGGTCATTCCGTGCCATGTTTTGATTATATTTGCACGAAGGGTCATTCCGTTCCATGCTTGATTATATTTGCACGAAGGGTCATTCCGTGCCATGTTTTAATTATTTATGCACGAAGGGACATTCCGTGCTCTGATTTGATTATAATTGCACGAAGGATCATTCCGTGCCATGATATGAGAGTATGTGAGGGAAAGCACAAAGGGTGATGCCGTGCACTTTATTTGATTGCTTTTGGTGAGAATGAGAGTAAAAGCACGAAGGTTGATGCCGTGCAACTGTTGATTTTCCTGCTCTCATTAACTATTTTTATTGCCCTGTTTCTTACTTAAATTGTCAATTTTATATCCGGACTGTACTCCCCCATAGTATGCTCCCCTCCCTCTTAACTGTTTAACTTCTGTATTCTTTCCTTGTATTGCATGTATATATACATTGAACTGCACAGGTTGATTTGGTAGTCCTGTCTAGCCTCGTCACTACTTCGCCGGGGTTAGGCCAGGCACTTACCAACACATGGGGTCGGTTGTGCTGATGCTACACTTCTGTGCTCTTTTGCACAGATCACGGTACCGGAGCAGCTTTTGGACCATAGCAGTAGGATATTGATCGAGAGCTGACTTCAGTCCAGGGACTTACGAGGTAGCCTAGCTGGTGTTCGCAGGCCGGAGTCCCTTTCTATGTTTTCAGTTTGTCTTCATTGTACCGAGACAGACATTTAGGCATTTTCTATTCAGACTTGTTTGTAGCACTCTTTAGTAGTTCGTGAGATAGCGACTCCAGTCTTGGGTAGAGAAATATTAAACTTCCGCATTTTGGGTTTTCAGTTATTATGTTCTTTTTTTTAAAGACTTCCGCATTTATTTAAAGACTCGTTGTTTTATTATTGCTGTGTTGTCATCCGAAAATGTTTAAAATGTTTGGCTTGCCTAGCTCCGTTAGTAGGTGCCATCACGACTCCCGATGGTGGGAAATCCGGATCGTGACAAGTTGGTATCAGAGCTCTAGGTTACATAGGTCTCGCTACTCACGGACAAACTTGGTAGAGTCTGAGGGATCGGTACGGAGACGTCTGTATTTATCCCCAGAGGCTACGGAGTTAGGAAAAGTTTCACTTTTGTTCTTTCCTGTTGTGCGATTCTGTTTCTCAAATACTGATCGTCTTTCTACTCTATTCTTTCGCAGATGGCGAGAACACGTGCTTCCACTTCTACCGTGCAGCAGCCCGAGCCCCCAGCAGCAGCTCCTGCGAGGGGCAGAAGCCGAGGCCGTGGCAGAGGCCGAGGTCGGGGCAGAGCTCAGCCCCGAGCAGAAGTCTCGGAGGTGGAGCCTCATGTTGATTATGATGAGGAGGCTCCAGCCCCAGCAGCTCCGGTGGGCCCAGCTCAGGTCCCAGAGGGGTTCATAGCCACCCCAGTTCTTCAGGACGCTCTGGTCAGATTGGTAGGCTTTGTGGAGAGCGTCACTAGAGCGGGTTTGCTTCCAGTAGCACCAGCCACTTCTCAGGCTGGAGGAGGGGTTCAAACTCATGCTACACGTACTCCGGAGCAGGTAGCTCCCCAGGCACAGGTTCCAGTGGTTCAGCCAGCTGCGGCGGTTCAGCCGGGTGTTGTGACTCAGACCGCGATGGAGCGGCTATGTCTTCGGATGCTTTGTGGAGACTTGATAGGTTCTCCAAGCTCTTCACCACCACCTTCAGCGGTGCTTCTTCAGAGGATCCACAGGATTTCTTATTCAGCTGCCATGAAATCCTTAGGACTATGGGTATTGTGGAGACCAATGGGGTCGACTTCGCCACCTTTCAGCTCGCAGGATCCGCCAAGACTTTGTGGAGGGACTATTGTTTATCTAGACCAGCAGGGTCGCCAGCATTGACATGGGATCAGTTCGCAGAGTTGTTTTTGGAGAAGTTTCTCCCAGTTACTCAGCGAGAGGCTCTCCGCAGCCAGTTCGAGCGCCTCCAGCAGGGCACTATGACAGTCACGCAGTATGAGACTCGATTCATTGATTTGGCATGCCATGCTATTGTTATACTCCCCACAGAGCGAGAGAGAGTACGGAGGTTTATTGATGGATTGATTCAGCCGATTCGTCTCCAGATGGCTATGGGAGCTGGTAGTGAGATTTCTTTTCAGGAGGCGGCCAATGCGGCCCGTAGAGTGGATATGGCTCTTGCACGAGGAGGTGGTCAGGTGTCGGATAAGAGGCCTCGTCATTCTGGTAGGTTTAGTGGTACCTCGTCTGGAGGTAGGGATTCTTATGGTAGAGGCCATTCACCGAGACCCTTTCAGTCAGCACTCCAGGTTTCTCATGGTACTCCAGGCGGTGGTGGTTCTCAGCAGCATTATTCTGATCAGCAGCCCATCAGTGCACCGCCACTTCAAAGTTTCCGGGGAGGACATTCAGGTCGACAGGGCCAGCAGTCTCAGCAGCCGAGAGCTTGTTATGGTTGTGGTGACCCGAGTCACATTGTCAGATTTTGCCCTCGAGCCTCGGGTAGCTCTCAGCAGCAGGGTCCTCGCCCCATGATTCAGGCACCAGGTGATACACATCTTGCCCAGCCAGCTAGAGGCGGGGGTAGGGATCATAGAGGTGGAGGTAGAGACCGTAGAGGTGGAGCTCGGACCGGCAGAGGTAGGGGTCAGCCAGTAGCCGATCGTCCTAGAGACATGGTTCAGGGAGGTGGGGCCCAGCCCCGGTGTTATGCTTTGCCAGCCAGGCCAGAGGCTGAGTCTTCAGATGCTGTTATTACAGGTACTATTTTGGTCTGTGATAGGGATGCCTCAGTGCTATTTGACCCTGGGTCTACGTATTCCTATGTGTCGTCTTATTTTTCACCCTACCTGGCTATGCCTAGTGATACTTTGGGTATCCCTGTTTATGTATCTACACCGGTGGGTGATTCTATAGTGGTCGATCGAGTTCATTGTTCCTGTGTGGTAGTGTTTGAGGGTCTTGAGACCCGTGTTGATTTATTGCTTTTAGACTTGGTAGATTTCGACGTTATATTAGGGATGGATTGGTTGTCCCCGTATCATGCTATCTTGGATTGTCACGCCAAGACCATGACCTTGGCTTTGCCAGATTTGCCCCGATTGGAGTGGAGAGGGACCCCAGGTCTTGCCAACCGCATCGTTATTTCATATGTGAAGGCTCGACGCATGGTCGAGAAGGGGTGTTTAGCTTATCTGGCGTATGTTCGCGATTCCAGCATGGAGGTTCCTTCTATTGACTCTGTTCCTATTGTTCGGGAGTTCCCCGAGGTTTTCCCTTCAGACCTGCCGGGTATGCCGCCCGACAGGGATATTGATTTCTGTATTGATCTGGCCCCAGGCACGCAGCCCATTTCTATTCGCCATATCGCATGGCCCCGCCAGAGTTGAAAGAGTAAAAGGACCAGTTGCAAGACTTGCTAGAGAAGGGTTTCATCAGGCCTAGTGTTTCTCCTTGGGGTGCGCCAGTGTTATTTGTGAAGAAAAAGGATGGATCGATGAGGATGTGCATTGACTACCGGCAATCAAACAAAGTGACGATTAAGAACAAGTACCCACTGTCGAGGATTGATGATTTGTTTGACCAGCTTCAGGGTGCGAAGGTGTTTTCAAAGATAGACTTGAGATCTGGCTACCATCAGCTGAGGATTAGGGCGTCTGATGTCCCTAAGACAGCATTCCGCACTCGGTATGGGCATTATGAATTCCTGGTCATGTCGTTTGGGTTGACCAATGCCCCAGCCGCATTTATGGAGTTGATGAACCGAGTGTTCAGACCTTACTTGGACATGTTCGTGATAGTCTTTATTGATGATATTCTGGTGTACTCCCGCAGCCAGGAGGAGCACGAGCAGCACCTTAGGGTGGTTCTTCAGACTCTGAAGGATAGTCAGTTATATGCTAAGTTCTCGAAGTGCGAGTTCTGGTTGAGTTCGGTTGCATTTCTGGGTCATGTTGTATCAGCAGAGGGTATTCAGGTGGACCCGAAGAAGATTGAGGCAGTCAAGAACTGGCCTCGACCAGCATCAGCTACTGAGATTCGCAGGCTACTATCGTCGGTTCGTGGAGGGGTTTTCATCCATAGCAGCCCCGACGACCAGATTGACCCAGAAGGGTGCTCAGTTAAGATGGTTAGATGAGTGTGAGACGAGCTTTCAGAAGCTCAAGACAGCTCTGACTACGGCATCGATATTGGTTTTGCCCACAGGCTCAGGGCCTTATACAGTTTATTGTGATGCCTCACGTATTGGACTTGGTGTAGTATTGATGCAGGATGGCAGAGTCATTGCTTATGCTTCGAGCCAGTTGAAGATCCACGAGAAGAATTATCCGGTTCATGATCTAGAGTTGGCAGCCATTGTTCATGCTTTGAAGATTTGGAGGCATTACCTATATGGCGTGACGTGTGAGGTGTACACTGATCACAAGAGTCTGCAGTACTTGTTCAAGCAGAAGGAGTTGAACTTGAGGCAGAGGAGGTGGTTGGAGCTACTGAAGGATTATGATGTTACTATTTTGTACCACCCGGGGAGAGCCAATGTGGTGGCCGATGCATTGAGTAGGAAGTCCGCCAGCATGGGTAGTCTTGCTTATGTTCCGGTCAGCCAGAGACCGCTAGCTTGGATATTCAGGCCCTGGCCAATCGATTTGTGAGGTTGGACATTTCTGAGCCTAGCAGAGTGTTAGCTTGTACGGTCGCTCGTTCTTCTCTATTGGAGCGTATCCGTGATCAGCAGTTTGATGATCCTCATTTGTGTGTCCTGAGAGACACGGTGCAGCGTGGAGGTGCCATGAAGGTGACCTTAGATAATGATGGTGTTTTGAGATTGCAGGGGCGAGTTTGTGTGCCTAATGTCGATGGGATTCGAGAGTTGATCTTAGCGGAGGCCCATAGTTCTCGGTATTCTATTCACCCGGGCGCCGCGAAGATGTATCAGGACTTGCGGCAGCTTTATTGGTGGCGCGGGATGAAGAAGGATATTGTTGCATATGTGGCTCGATGTTTGAACTGTCAGCAGGTTAAGTATGAGCATCAGAGGCCTGGTGGTTTGTTTCAGAGGATTGAGCTCCCCGAGTGGAAGTGGGAGAGGATTACCATGGATTTCGTTACTGGACTCCCGATGACTCGGAAGAAGTTTGATGCTATTTGGGTCATTGTTGATAGGCTGACCAAGTCAGTGCATTTTATTCCTATTGCAGCCACTTATTCATCGGAGAGGTTAGCCGAGATCTATATCCGAGAGATTGTTCGCCTTCATGGGGTGCCGACATCTATCATTTCGGACCGGGGTACGCAGTTTACCTCGCGCTTCTAGAGAGCAGTTCAGCAGGAGTTGGGCACCCGGGTTCAGTTGAGCACAGTGTTCCACCCTCAGACGGACGGCCAGTCCAAGAGGACTATTCAGATATTGGAGGATATGCTCCGAGCCTGTGTCATTGATTTTGGAGGCTCGTGGGACCAGTTCTTGCCTTTAGCGGAGTTTGCCTACAACAATAGCTACCAGTCCAGCATTCAGATGGCTCCTTATGAGGCGTTATATGGTAGGCGATGTCGATCTCCGGTTGGGTGGTTTGAGCCGGGAGAGGCTCGGTTATTGGGTACAGATTTAGTTCAGGAGGCCTTAGATAAGGTCAAGATCATTCAGGAGAGGCTTCGTTCAGCTCAGTCTAGGCAGAAGAGTTATGCAGACCGTAAGGTTCGAGATGTAGCTTTCATGGTTGGTGAGCGGGTATTGCTCCGAGTGTCGCCTATGAAAGGTGTGATAAGATTTGGGAAGAAGGGCAAGCTTAGCCCTAGGTACATCGGCCCGTTTGAGATTCTTGATCGAGTGGGTGAGGTGGCTTATAGACTTGCGTTGCCACCTAGCTTATCAGCCGTGCACCCAGTTTTCTATGTATCCATGCTTCGTAGGTATCACGGCGATCCTACCCATGTGTTAGACTTCAGTACTGTCCAGCTGGACAAGGACTTATCATATGAGGAGGAGCCGGTAGCTATTCTAGACCGGCAGATCATCGGTTGAGGTCTAGGAGTTTTCCTTCTGTTCGTGTTCAGTGGAGAGGTCAGCCTCCTGAGACATCGACCTGGGAGTCCGAGTCTGATATGCGAAGCCGTTACCCCCATCTTTTTCCTAACTCAGATACTTCTTTCTCTTGTCCGTTCGAGGACGAACGGTTGTTTTAGAGGTGGAGAATGTGATGACCCAAAGGGTCATCACCTGTATTCCTACTCACTCTGTATTTCTGAGGCCGTGAAAACCTCACTTGGGGGTTGCCTCGAGTTTGTGTGCACAGTCCGGGCGCGTAGCCGGAATGCTTAAATATGAATTTGTGAGAAAAATAATAAAATTTTGATGTTTTAATTGATTAAGTTTGACTTCGGTCAACGTTTTGGGCAAACGGACCCGGACTCGTGATTTGACAGTCCGGGAGGGTCCGTAGGAAAATATGAGACTTGGGGGTGTGCCCGGAATCAAATTCCGAGGTCCCGAGTCCGAGGAATGAATTTTTACGTGAAATCATTTTCTGAAAATAATTAAAGAATTGGAAAGTGTTATTTGTTTAGAAGACTGTGCTGTTGGGCTCGTATTTTGGTTCCGACGCCCGGCACAAGTCTTAAATATGAGTTAAGCAATTGCTGTAAATTTTGGTTAGATTTGGACGTCATTTGACGTGTTTTGAGCTAGAAGCAGTAAAATTTGATGTTTCATGGAAATTGGAAGGAAATCATGGGTCTTGGGGCCTAATTCGATGTTGTTTTGGCGATTTGATCGCACGGATGAGTCCGTAGGATGTTTTTGGAGTTATGTGCATGTTTGGTTTGGAGCCCCGAGGGCTCGGATGAGTTTTGTGTGGGTCCCGGGAGGGTCTTAGACTTAAAAGTATCAGAAATTTGCAGGTCCAGGTGTTGCAGGCCCCCAGCGGTGCCGCGGTCATTTCCGCGCTGGAAGCCGCGCGGCTGCGTTGCATTTCTGCGCGGTCTGCGTGGCTAGGTTCAGAGGGCCAGTGAATTCTAGGTCGACCAGCGCGGCCGCGCACCAAATCAGTGCGGTCCGCGCTGGGAGATTCAGAGAGTGGGTCTTGGGTCCATTCAACCAGCGCGGCCGCGCACCAAATCAGTGCGGTCCGCGCTGGGTAGGTTCAGAGAGTCATTTTTTCTTCCCTTCCTCGGCGCGGCCGCAGTGCATTTTTGTGCGGTCCGCGCCAACCTTCAGTATAGTATATAATGTTGGGATTTTCAATCTTTTTTTCACTTTTTCAAAACCCAAAACATAAGTGGCGATTTTCCAAACGATTCTTCTTCTTCAAAACGATTGGTAAGTGATTTCTAACTGATTTTCTATACTCCTTAACATCCTTAAACATAATTTCAACTTCAAACCAAGGATTTTAATGGGGGAATTTGGGAATTTAGGGTAGAACTAGGGTTCCTAAATTTGGGGGTTTTTGGACCTCAATTTGAGGTCCGATTCCAAAATAACTTACATATTTGAGTTCATGGGGGAATGGGTAATCGGGTTTTGGTTCGAACCTCGGGTTTTGAACACGTGGGCCCGGGGGCGTTTTGGGAAATTTTGAGTAAAAATTTGGGAAATTCACTTTTCATGCATTCAAATTTATTAGATTAGCCTTTGTTGATACACTCAAGTAATTTGTGACTAGATTCGAGCGATTTGGTGGTGAATTCGAAGGGTAAAGCTATACTAGAGGATTGAGTTAAGTTTGGAGCATTTGAGGTAAGTGTTTGATCTAATCTTGGCTTGAAAGAATAGGATTAGAGTGTTATTATTTGCTAATTGCTAAATGATCGAGTACGGTGTATAGGCATGGTGACGAGTATCTATACACCGATGTCTAGCATGATCGTGGGTCCTTGTATGTACTTATCCTGATATTGTTATGACTCTTCCATGTTAATTGATGAATTCTATGCAATGTGAAGAGTATGAGGACTAATTATGAATTGTAAATTCTTTGGAGCGTTGGCTCGAACGATAATAAGACTATTGAATAAGAAATGAAAGAAATAGAAAGTGATGTGATTAATCCCTTGCCGGGATGGTTTGAGTATATTGATTATCTCCCTTGCCGGGATGTGAAAGTATTGTTGTTGCTCCCTTGCCGGGATTTAGCTGTTAATTGTGTAATTCCCTTGCCGGGACA
>NC_031998.1:39061802-39073273 GCF_001879085.1 Nicotiana attenuata
AGCACAAAGGGTGATGCCGTGCACTTTATTTGATTGCTTTGGTGAGAATGAGAGTAAAAGCACGAAGGTTGATGCCGTGCAACTGTTGATTTTCCTGCTCTCATTAACTATTTTTATTGCCCTGTTTCTTACTTAAATTGTCAATTTTATATCCGGACTGTACTCCCCCATAGTATGCTCCCCTCCCTCTTAACTGTTTAACTTCTGTATTCTTTCCTTGTATTGCATGTATATATACATTGAACTGCACAGGTTGATTTGGTAGTCTTGTCTAGCCTCGTCACTACTTCGCCGGGGTTAGGCCAGGCACTTACCAGCACATGGGGTCGGTTGTGCTGATGCTACACTTTTGTGCTCTTTTGCACAGACTACGGTACCGGAACAGCTTTTGGACCACAGCAGTAGGATATTGATCGGGAGCTGACTTCAGTCCAGGGACTTACGAGGTAGCCTAGCTGGCGTTCGCAGGCCGGAGTCCCTTTCTATGTTTTCAGTTTGTCTTCATTGTACCGAGACAGACATTTAGGCATTTTCTATTCAGACTTGTTTGTAGCACTCTTTAGTAGTTCGTGAGATAGCGACTCCAGTCTTGGGTAGAGAAATATTAAACTTCCGCATTTTGGGTTTTCAGTTATTATGTTCTTTTTTTAAAGACTTCCGCATTTATTTAAAGACTCGTTGTTTTATTATTGCTGTGTTGTCATCCGAAAATGTTTAAAATGTTTGGCTTGCCTAGCTCCGTTAGTAGGCGCCATCACGACTTCCGATAATGGGAAATCCAGGTCGTGACATTAATAGACTTTTATGGCATGAACAAGAGAAATTACATTTTTCTATAAGGGTACATTTTTTATCCCTTTAATCTGCTAGGAAAGAAGAACGAATATATTTATACAAGGTAAAGCATTATGAAAATGAGAATTTGTAGCTATTGATATATGTCTGTATACATAGGTATATGGTGCATTTATGTGAAACCTTCCACTTATTTATTGCAAATAAATTCCACTCCAATCATCAAATAAGAAATCTCCATCTTAAAAATAATAAATTTAAATAGGAAGCCTTAGAATTACCAAGAACTTTCACCAACGTCTCTACGGTACGTTCTTTGTACTTTTTATGATTTTTCCTTATTATTATTATTATTTGCATAATAATGAATTCTTTGTCTTTTACTTTTAACTTATACTCTTTTCCCATTTTGCACGTAGTCCTTTTATAAGGAATTTCGACTAATCACCGACATAGACCGTAATAATAAAAAGTTGATCAAGTGAAAATAAAAAGAAAAGATACATTATAAGAATGTAAATCAAAGAGTTCGTGTTTTGCAAAAATATTGAAGAGATTATGGATAAATCTTAAAACAATACAAAAAATTTATTGCTAATTGTAAAGGGAACCAACATAGTTTTTTTTTTTTGTTTAACCAAAAAGAAAAAAAACAACTCCCATAGTTTTATTTTTATTTTATACAACTCCCTTAGTTAGATGCACGTTATCTAGGAATCAATAAGGGGGGACCCTTCCATTATTAGTAAATCCAAAATTTAACGGTAATTTAATCCAAATCATAATTCTTAATTGTTTGCCATATAAGCAAACACAATCATAAAAATCATACTTTAATCGCAATAAGCAGATATTATTATTTTCATAAAATGTTGTTCAGATTTAAAAGGGTGTCACTGTCGGCTGTCCAAATACATTAGTCAATCAATATTCTTCATTCCTCTCTCTCTCTCACACACACACACACACACACACACACACACACACACACACACACACACACACAAAATGCAGAAATGGCCGAAGAAGAGAACACAGTATCCTATCATAGCTCTTGTCTTCTTCGTCTTCATAGTTTTCTCTATCCTCTATAATGAAAGTAATATCCAAGAAATTCATTCCAAACACACCCTCCCAAGAACTCCTCCAGGTCAGTTTGTAATTTCTTAGGTATCAGCAAAATCCTTTCTTTTTGACATTTTCCTTGTTTTTTGAGCAAATTTTGTTGGGCTTTTTTGTGGGGTTTTGTATATAGTGCCTTTTTGTGCATTTTCTTGAAATTGGAATGCAGAAACAAACATATTTTTAGAACCCCCTTTTTCCTTGAACAAGTTATTTCAAATATTATGCTAAGAATGAAAAAAGAAATTTGATGTATACACTCTCCATCCCATTTTGTGTGTCCTTTGTTTGACTGACAGAGGCTAGAATTTGAACTTTATGGGTTCGAGAATCTAATCCGCTTATGTTACTTGGTTCTAAATTAATAAATTGTACATATTCTATGAATTTTTTAAGACAAATATATGGTTTTGACAAAAGCTACGGGTTCGGCCGAACCCGTACGTCGTGTTCTAGCTCCAGTCTTGTTGACTGAGCACAAGTTAAGAAAGACAGAAAGACTTTTGAAACATGTGATCTAAAACAAGCTATAGACATCTATGTAGCTATAAATTTTCTCATTAACTATAAAATGAGAATTTTATAGTTAAACTATTTCTATATATAGAAAGCTATCAGTCTTTTTGGGACAAACTAAAAAGGAAAGTGTTCCACATAATTGGGACTCAGGGAGTATTTCATTTTGAGTCCATCTGAGGGGATTTTTGTGGTGTTGTAGTGCCTTTGGATAAATCGAGTGCTTGCCAGTCCACTGTGAAGTACAGTGGAAAGAGAGCTGAATGGGATAGCTTCAAACCGAAGACTGATGGCCGGGGAGAAATGCCAGAGTCGTGTGATTATTTTTCAGGCGAATGGGTGTTTGATAATAGTTCATATCCATTGTATAAAGATTCTGATTGTCCTTATATGTCTGATCAATTGGCGTGTCACAAGCATGGTCGGCAAGATCTGGATTACCAGTACTGGAGATGGCAACCTCACCACTGCAATTTGAAGAGGTTAATTTTGATTTTCATTATGTTGCTCATTTGCAACCAATACCTAAATATAGTAACATTAAATAACCGACTGTACCATTAGATGAAAGAATATTCGTATAATTTCTATTTGCCCAAGCCTGGGTAGATAGAATTACCTGGTATCCTACTGGTCGAAAATAGTAGGTGCGAGGTGGAACAATCGAGGTGCGCACAAATTGGCCCAGACAACACTTCCAGTAAAAAAAATTTTGTTAACATTAATCAAATTATAAAATATTAAATTAGTTATTCTCACCCTATACATGTTTTAATTCTTGTAGGATGGTTGACTAAATTGGTGTGTCATGCTTATTTCATTTATTGAGTGGTTAATGTTGATACGCAGGTGGAATGTGACTGAAATGTGGGAGAAATTAAGAGGGAAAAGACTAATGTTTGTGGGAGACTCACTGAATAGAGGACAGTGGATATCGATGGTGTGTCTTTTGCAATCTGTTATTCCTGCTGAGAAGAAGTTCATGACACCACAGGCTCACCTTTCAATTTTTAGAGCAGAGGTCATTGAACTTATTTTGAGTATATGACATTTAGCATTCAACTAAGCGATCTCAAACTTTATATGATGTCAAGTTCCGCTCAAATTTAAATGTATTTTGGTACATACAGATGGTGATGATTATGCCAATATAATTTAACAACTGTTACTAAATTCATGTGTTTCGGTGTTGATGACAGGAATACAACGCCAGCATAGAGTTCCTTTGGGCGCCACTTCTTGTCGAATCAAATTCTGATGATCCTGTTGATCACAGACTGCCTGAGCGAATACTTCGTCCTGATTCACTTCTTAGGCATTCATCAGAATGGATGCATGCTGATATATTAGTCTTCAATTCATATCTTTGGTGGAGACAGGGCCCTGTTAAGTTATTGTAAGTATGATTAGATCATGACTTCAGTTGATATGCCAAGAACTAATTTTTGACATGTCAGATGATAAATGAATATTTAAAAGATAAAAGGTAGAAGGAAGGAGTCGCTGCTTCCTTTTTTTCCCGATTTTACCCCGGCCTGGTTGACCTGTTTTATACTTCTTCAAGTTGCAGACTTTCAGCTTACAAGGAATTGTTGAAACTGTTTATATTTCTAATTTAAATGAAGATTTCGCGAAGAAGAAATTGCTTTCTTATCAGTTCCAGTACTTTTTTAGGTGGAGTAGTGAAGAAAATGGAGTTTGTGAGGAAATAGATGGGTTTGGAGGCATGGAGTTAGCTATGGAAGCATGGGCGAAGTGGGTGGATTCCAATGTTGATCGCGCGAAGGTCTTTTTTGTCACTATGTCCCCTACACATTTCACGTAAGTGAGAAGCATTTCTTTTATTGCTAAAGCTTGCTTTAAGTACTTATCTACAAAGGTCTTAACTACGTGCTGCATGGATTTGACTGGATTCCAAAGTTCAGAATCAAATTTGATTGTTATATATGAACTAATTAAGAGATTGGAAGCAGCATGTTGTGTGTATATTGATTTTTGCACCTAATATTAAGTAACTGAATTAAACTTTTTTAGTTAGATTGTCAATGCGAGGTCAAACATCGGTGGTGAACTGAACCGATAATCAATTTGCACCCACCATAATACTCTCCATTGTGCATTTGTTGATATGAGTTCATAAATGTCTCACCATTATTTAAAGTTGATGCCGAGTTCCTTTATTTGAAATATAAATTCGAAAAATATGCTGAGTTTCAGGCAAAAAGCTCCCCTGAAGAACAATAATAACTTATCTGATTACACGATATGAAACAGTGAGGAGCGAGGGCAAGTGACAAATTTTAATTACACATTTCTAATACTCATTGGGGTCAAACGGCAATATCAGTTAATTGTATGGTTTTAAGACATGTCAGTTTCCGGAGATCCAACATGAAAGATGTTTATCTTGGTTTAGATTTATCTCTCTCACAGCAACAAATCATGTCCTTTCTTCTTTCAACATTCAGGAAACAAGAATGGGAACCAGGAAGCGAAGGAAATTGCTACGACGAGAAGCTTCCAATAAAGAATGGAACATACTGGGGTATAGATTCTGACTTTCCCACAATGCAGATGGTTGAAAGGATACTGACCAAGTTGGGCTCGAAGGTTAATGTTCTCAACATTACTCAGCTCTCAGAATATAGGAAAGACGGCCACCCTTCCATCTATCGTAAGTTTTGGGAGACTCTGACTCCTGAGAAATTAGCAGATCCTGCAAGTTACTCGGATTGCATTCATTGGTGCTTGCCAGGCGTTCCCGATGTATGGAACGAGCTGCTATTTCAATTTTTGTGAAAAAAACAGGTGCACTTTGTAAGTAGTTTTTCCACTATCCTTGGAGAAAAGAAAAGTCCACACCTTGAACGTAATGTACATCTCAAATGAGCACGCCCATATTTCTACTGTTAGTGTTGAAGCAAATTCTTGAACCTCAAGGTAAAGCAATTGCAGAGTGAAGAGATGATGCTTCTTTCTGTTGAGTTCACTTTGATAGTTTGGTGATTCACTGATCCTCGATACCAATGCTGGTAGGAGATAGTAAGTACCCGTTGAAATAGTTGAGGTATGTTCAAACCAGCGGATATCAGCCTTATAGAAGAAAATCGTTCTTCTGTTTGCTCGAAAAAGGGCAGCCCGGTGCACTAAGCTCCTGCTATGCGCGGGGTCCGAGGAAGGGCCGAACTTTTGTTTATATGAGTGTATACCACGAATCACAGTTTTACTTCTGAAGTTTTTATTTTTATACCTCGAACCCCAGTTTGTTTATATCAGTGGCGGATCTACACGGAACATTATGGGTGCTTAAGCACTCATTGTCTTTGACCAAATTTAGTAAATTTACATAGGCAATTAAAAAAAAAACTAAACAAGTATTGAGCGAGCACCCACAACTAAACTCATTTTTCCTCTTTTTTTGTAATATTTTTCGACGAGCACCCATGACTTCAAAATCTTGGATCAGCCGCTAGTCTATTGATGCAATTGGACTGATGTTATTAATTTATTTTTCAGGTTATGATATTAGACTTGATAGTAAGAATTATTTATCATTATAGGTGAATTTTTCCTCATCAGTGTGTACTTAAATCATTTGAAATTCAGAGGACAATCCCTTCCGATAGATTAACAGGTTTACTAATAAGGAGTGCAATTTTTCAAAATCTTGAATTTCTCGTGCACTCAAATTCATTCCTTAATTCCTTTAAATTAAAATCTAACTAATGGAGTAATAAATTACAGATGTAGATCTGTTATAAAATAATAAAAGAAGAAGAGTATTGCAGAGAAAAGTAGAGGGAGAGAATTCTTATTGATTTGGGATGAATTACAATGGAATAGAACCCTCTATTTATAGGGAGAGGGTGGCTTAGCCACCAAGCAATGAACCCTAGAATTTCTCTAAATATAGACATTCACCATAAATATAATTGTATTTATAACACTCCCCCTTGAATGTCTATTCAACAGATAATGTGTCTCGTTAAAACCTTAATTAAATAAAACCCAATGGGAAAAAAATTTTAGAGAAGGAAAAAGAGTACACATATCTAATAATACGCCTTTTTGTTGCTTCGTTAAAAACCTTGCAAGGAAAATCCAGTGGGACAAAACCTTGTAAGGGAAAAAGAGTACAACGCGTATTAACTCCCCCTCATGAGAGCATCACTTCACATCCTTAAGCATTTGCATTCCAATCTTGTGCACCATCTTCAAAAGATCTTTGGTAGATATTTGATAAACAAATCAGCCATATTAACTTGAATGAATATATTGCACCTTGAAATCATCATTCTTGATAGAGATGGATTGTCTTCATATGATCTTGTTGGAATCGTCAGTTCAATATCTTCACATAGAGGTGAAAACTCTTGCTATCATATTATCATGCATATAGTTATAGCAAGATACATTTGTGCATAAATTGCATTGAAGATGTGGTACTTCTAGTTCAAGATTGTATATGCTTCAAGCAATTTAAATCATTTGGGATTGTCATATAAGTATAGTCAAATAAGCCATTTAAATAGACTTTAGATGCATATCAACTTTTCATGTCATGCTAGACATATAAGATAAATAAAAGTGATTGCACACACTATTGATTTTATACTTTCAAGCGTTTGAACTACATGTTCAAAACTACATGGCTTTCATATGAAACCAATTCTATTTGAATTGTTTCTTCAGACTTAAGATCCTCATATATATATATTTAACGCTATCATGGATGTCGTCGACAAACGTTTTATATCAGTTCCAACCTCCTTATTTTTCATAAAGACATAACATAGAGATCTCTTCATTCATATATTCAGGTACCTGAATCTCTCATGAGATTTTATGAAGTGTTATGTCATGTGATCTTCTAGATCACTTGTCTCCTTTTGTTATGATCAGTTAGATCATTTGCTCATCTTCTTTATCAAGAAGTTTATTTGAAACCAATTTGTCTATACGCTTTAAGCGTACCATAGACTTTGTCCTTCTAGGACTTAATAAGAGCATTTGCAATGAGAATATAGTTACTTTCTTTGGGCCAGCAAATGCGTCTGGCATGCTTTGCAATATATTGCAAATGAATTATCCTTTTATGAACTTCAAGTTCATATTATTTTATTCGAGGATCTAGATGTACACATGATAATTCATTCCACGTAACTTTTTCTCAACTGTTTATCATGTCTCTCCCTCATGTTAGAAAAACTAACTTGTTTCCTCAACTCTAAGAACCCATCTTTGTGCGTTATGGTGTTAATCAAAATATACACCGCACATCAATAATAATGAGATGGAATTATTTGGTTCCTGACCCTGAAACCACTTGTGAGGGGAGATGTAATATACTTTCGCATATAACCTATATCAAACTGATATAGATAACTTTGTTCTCATAAGCAATAGTTTAGGTATTAAGTGGAGGCACTCAATAAATTATTTTGCTAAACCAACTGTGATGTAAACCAACTTATCAAGATAAACTATCTTGAATAGGAAATCTGGAAATTATGCTCGAAATTAAATTATTGAGCAAGTTACCTCGCACACACCGACCAGGTTGCGGGTTAATAATAATTGCACATGTAACCATCTCATAGATGCATCTTATGTGGTATACATGGCGGGTGAATGGGCCCATATTCACCTTTGATATTTCCAGCATTCATGGGATTCAATCTCAATTTTAGTTGGTCAATTAATTAATGAGAACAAGCATTATAAGAGAATTCTTAAAGAACTTTCTAGTTCTTTAATATTTACCCATGTGAATTCTCTTTTATTTTTGCACATCATACTTAAATTAACATGGCTAAATCAATTATGCCAACTGAATAAATTATCAATATTGATAAAGTTCAGGTTTACACCATGACGTGTGCAATTATCAATAAACTTCAAGTTTATTATGATATGAGTTTTTATATCAATAAACATCCACTTTATTGTGGTATTCTTTTATTTGTGTAGTACAAACTGGAGAATAAAGCGGGTAGCTTTTCACATACATATTACCCAGCTACAAGTTGTAGTAATAGAAGATATTAAATCTTTCCTTTATTGTTAGTCTCAATATAATCAACCGTTTTTGCGTATACTTTGGAAACTGAATAAGTTTCTTTGAGACTTACTACAACACAATACCTTATTGGTAGTCAATTGTGCTTCTCCAAAATAGTAATAATTGGCTCTTCTAGAGCTCTCAATTAATTCGGTACTACCACATATCCATCAACATCTATATGGTGAATATCTCTTTTAAAGAGAAAGTTATACCATTATGGTTATGGTCAAAATTATATGCAAGATCTGTTTCTTGCATTACTGTTGTCTTTTAATAATCACATTACCAAAATATTTTGGCGTACAATAGGTACGTGACTAATGACCATTCATGCCATAATAATGACATTGTTTCCTTATATCATCTCAAACCTCCTTTTAGAGGTGAGTGTGGTATATTCACTACCACTAGCACATTCATATTCCTCCAAGAATGAATATGTATTCATAAATCAGATGTTGTCACATTCACATCATGAATTGACCATAGTCCTCTGTATGTTCTTTACGAAATCTTATGTCAAATCGATGACAAACATTAACTTTATAGAGTGAAGGCTTATTTTGAGAATCCTTATTATTCTCATTACCACGATAAGGACGATTATAATTTCGTCTATTACCACGTCCACATCCATTGATACCTTTATGGTAATAATTTTGTCTTCTTTCAGACTTATCACATATTGCTATCACATTCTCTTAAGGGAATGAGAATGGAGCAAATTCAATGGGACGGGTTTTCACTTCTTGTGCTCACGATCATACATGACTTTGATCATGGCAAGACATAGAAAATTTACCACTTCAGGTGGTTATAATTTCTTACAAACTCCATTAGAGTTGTAATCAAAATTTATTGTCTTTGCTTGTATTTAAAATTAAATTACAGAATAAAAGAGAAAAATACGGTAATATACATACCTTAAATCCAGAATTTAATCATGAAGGAAGTTCATGGAATAATTGACAATCATTATGCTCAATCCCAAAGCTTCTACTCAATTGGTTAGAGTCTCGTGCTGATAACGTGTTATGAAACAATAAAAGAAGAAGAAAAGTATTGCAGGGAAAAGTGGGGAGAGGGAATTCTTATTAATATTTGGGATGAATTACAATGGAATAGAACCCTCTATTTATAGGGAGAGGGTGGCTTAGCCACCAAGCAATGAACCCTAGAATTTCTCTAAATATAGACATTCACCATAAATATAATTGTATTTATAACAAGATCATACTTTTTTATAGTCTTTCTATTTTATTTTATGGGATTTTTTCATTCCTATACACTATTTGAAACCTTATTACGAAAAATGTCCATGTATTGGTATTTACCCAACCTAAACACATTTTAGTTACAAAATATATACAATCCACCTTAAAAAACTCTCAATCCATTATTTGTGCCTTCAATTAAGGATTTAGTTATACCCTTTTCCTTTTTTTTTCTCCTCTCTCCCCCTCTTCTCTTCATATTCTCTCCAGATATATCGACTACTTCCTCTTTTTGACATTGGACCTTGTTTGTGTTTACAATGGGAAAATGAGCAAACAATTCTGCCTATTCACCGGAACTAGATGTCAAGCGAGTGAAAGAGAAGAAACTGACGTATATTTCTCCTATCCATCTTGTTTTGAAGATATGACAAATCTAATTTGGAAATATAGCAGACCTCACTCCTGCTTCCCGCCGATTTCTTACTGCTTCTTAACCCAGGAAATACCTTCTACCAACTCCTTGTTTTTTTCACTCCAAATAAATGTTACATGAGGTATTATGATCTCTGAATGGTTAAGCTATTTTTGAATGTTTAAGCTATTTTGGCGATTGTCCTAGCAAAAAATGACCCGACTGAAATCCATCAATATCATATCACTTAAATACAATTTTTATACAATATGTCTTTTGTATATTTTGTATCTGATTTATACATAGTAAAAATAAATTTCATATAACTAATTATATATTATACAATTTATCTACAACTTATCTACAATTTTCTACAACTTTCACACATTATTTTCACCCAATTAAATACAACTACAATAACATACAACTTAAATACAAATTTTATACAAAATTTATACAATATGTCTTTTGTATATTTTGTATTTGAGTTATACATAGTAAAAATAAATTTCATACAACTAATTATATATTATACAACTTATCTTCAACTTATCTACAATTTTCATACATTATTTCTACTAAGTTATATACAACTACAATATCATACAACTTAAATATAATTTTTATACATTATTGTTCAACTTTCATACAATAGTTAAATAAAAAATTTTATATAAACAACAAAATATAAATTTTCTACAATTTTTCTACAATTTTACTACAATTTCGTAAATATAATGTATATCATGTCTTCTTCTTCTTCTTCGAGTTTCAATCTGAAATTCAGCCAAAATCAAGTCTAATCTTCACCGAAACACCCTCAAAATTGAGATATAAACTCCAAATCATATTCCCAATTGTTTGCAACAACACCAAATCCAAACAAATAATGATTTTTCAAAACCCAAATTCGAATTCAAAGCTTCAAAGCTTTTTAATGGCTGTCAATGGTGGAATTGCTCTTTTCCTTTGCGTTACATTACTGAAATTAGGGATTGAGAGATAGAGAAAGACGTAGAGAGAATTCTCAATTCTTTGCAATAACACCCAATTCAAACAAATAACTTTTTTTTGGGTGAATTCTCTAAGAAAACACCCAAATCAAATGTAAGAATATCGGGTCCTTTGCCTTTTTAGGGCTGTTCTTTGAAGTTATTTTTTTCTTCGTTGAAAATCAAGCTAAGTACAGACGTTAGTGGAGGTGATTTTTTGAAGAAGAGAGTAAAAATTTAGAATGCTTATGGAAGAAGAGAGGAAATAGGCGTTAATAGAGGGATTCTGAATTTTGTGAAGAGAAAATCGTGGGTGAGTGCAAGATACGTGGGAGAGGGGCCGGCGGGGAGGG